>NC_056741.1:388583268-388748493 GCF_019279795.1 Protopterus annectens | reverse complement strand
AATATTAATGTAAAGGGAACTCCTCCTATTCATAGTATCAATCCATTAACATTTGCACACAAAGGAGAAAGAAAACCAGATGCAAAATCCTACAGGAGGTTGAAAAACCCCAAAATATGCCCATAAAGGGATAGAGATGACAAAGCATCAAATGGTTGGTACAAATAAAATGTGGACAAAACTCCAAGATTTGGCACCAAAAAATGGCGTCAAAAATTATACAAAATAAACTCAATCCAATTATATTGTATTCATAACAGTGCGGATAATTCAATGAACATGTATTTAGAGTATTACCAACTGCCTACTGTGTTGTAAGAAATAAGTAAATATTATAACAATACTGAGAACAACTAACCTACCAACATAATCTGAAAACCGCTAAAAAGTTAAGTATGTAATAAACAACATACCAAGCTAATATATCATTCTAGGAACTAAGTATTAACGGGTAGATGATACATCCAAAGCCCAATAGCAGTAAATGTTGACACAAAATCCAAATGTGTTTAAAAAGGCTTCCGTAGAAGTAAGCGTTGTCAATAACCTGTGCCAACTAATCATAGCATCGGGTAACAAATGTATATATAAACCCTATTACCTAATCCAATTGTTATAGTGCCCAGCTTACTATATATGATGGTAAAAACAGTTGAAATATTCCAAAATACTCATAAATGTAAAGTTATAAACTAAAAAAATCAGAAGTTAACAATCAGCAATGCATTTACCATAAAATCCCGCAAGTAGTATTGCAAATCAAAAACAATAAAGAAATAGTATCCGACATAAGGGACCAATATTGATCCTAATATGCCCCAATGAAAACAATATTATATAACCCTCTAAACTTCAAATGTATGTAGTCATGAAAAAAAACACATATTACAGGAAAAAAAAGTTAACTGTCCATGATAATAGTTCAAAATACCAGAAATAGTCACCAAGTTTCACCCAAAGAACTAACTGGATGAATATAGCCTCCTGAACTCGTAGAAGATGATAATATAATATCCGGCAACGGTCGCCAAAATATGGAGCCACTAAGGACAATCCCAATTACAAAAGAAAGCAGAAATATAACGGCATCCACGACAATGTCTTGCTGTTAATGTCCCACAAAATGGCGTAATTGTAATCCTGATGTATAATGCGACATGAATGCTGCAAGGCCAAATCCAGATAACACACAAGACACGCGATGTAAACTATAGTCCCTGTTCAAAGATGAAACCCAAAACCAAAAAGAAATTGAACATCACGGTAAAGTGTCCATTTGGTAACAGAAGCCGAAACACACAAATTGAAGATATATTCATTAGAGGTTTCCTCTTCACACGATAAAACTGTACCACAACATGTCCTACAACATAGCCCAATGAATCCGGTCAAACAAAAACGCTATACGCGTAGGTTCCACACTGCCGGAAAGTACCTCGTCCTACAGCATAGCCCAAAGAATCTGGTAGGCCTAAATCCAGATAACGCTCAAGACACGCAATGTAGATTATGGTCCCTGTTCAAAGATCTGTCTTCCATCTTGCCCAACATTGGTCTGTCCTCTTACCACTGTTCGAATATTATCATCTAACCGTCTTATTTTCAGTCTGATCTTATTCACAACTTCATCTATGTTTGATAAAAAGCTGTTTGTTCATCGCTGTTTGTTCATCGCTGTTTGTTGCATGTCATGATGGTAAATGTGCAGCTGTTGGCCTGAAGCCACTTCTGTGCTACTGACTGATGACACTTTTAATAAAAACTTTTAATAACTTTTAATGAACTTTTAATAAAAAATAAAACAAAACAAAAGTCCTCTCTACAGGCCTGAAAAAATTTTTGTAACATAACATATTCTTCAAGGACTTCATATTTCTATATGAGAAAAAAGGCCTGTCACCAAGAATGTCTTTAATCTCACTAGAGGCCATTAGTACAACCCAATTCCTCTGTATTATTTGTTTTACAAAACAAGTCAAGGTATTATAACTAGTAAGATACCTAGTGCATACTTTTGAACATTCTAGGTTAACAGAACCAACATCATCCCCAAGAAAAATCGGCTTCAATATTGTCTTCCTATTAACTAAAACTTTATTTTTTAAATCTAAAACTAGTTTAGAATCATAACCACTGTCCAGAAACTCTTTGGACATCTCATCCAACTGTAAATTAAATGTAGCATCATCAGTATTTAATCTACTAACTCTATTAAACTGTGAAGTAACAATCCCCTTAAAGACATGTGGGGCATGCATGCTGGAATAATTAATGTATCTATCAGAGTTTATCTCCTTTTTGTGAATACTGGTATGGATAGAACCCTCACGTAGTTGTATCTTAACATCCAAGAAATTAATCTCACTATCAGAGGCATCCATCTTAAATTTCAAGAAACTGGTGGTTGCATTTAAATAATGAACAAATTCATTCAACTGTGAAAGGGAACCTTTCCAAACCATAAAACAATAAACGAAACATTGATAAAAACATATATTACTTACAAAAGAATTATCCAAATTATAAATATAAGCTTTCTCCCATTGGTATAACACCAAGTTGGCATAAGTGTTAGCCACAGAAGTACCCATGGCTACACCAGTGAGTTGCAAATATAAGCATTCATCAAACAGAAAAATATTGTTCCTGAAAACTACATCTAGAAGAGAACAAATATTCTCAACAGATCTATTCACAAGAGAAGATTGGGAGGTCAAAAATTGTCTGATAGACTCAATACCAAAATCATGCGGTATTACAGTAAAAAGGGATGCTATATCAAGCGTTACAAACAAATACTTTGTTGACAGGAACCACCAATACTATTAAACCAAACACGCAATTTACAAAGGAAATCAGATGCATCTCTTAGTACAGAAGTGCATTTAGGTAAATATAGTTGCAATTGTGTTTGCAAATATATAGATATAGGTTCGGAGATCCACCCCCCCCCCCCGATACAATTGGTCTCATGGGGGGGGTTGGTCACCGACTTGTGTATCTTAGGCAGCCCATAGAGACAAGGGATAATTGGACAAGAAACAGCAAAAAAATGAAATAAATCCAGAGTAATATCACCACTAATTTGCAAATCATAGATCACCATATTGACATAACTAATACATCTTTTAACATCTATTGATGTAATACGTTTAAAAGCCTCAACATCATTCAGTAGAACAGAAACTAAAGATATATACTTAGGCCGATCCATAAGGACTACAGCCCCACCTTTATCGGCTTGTTTAATCACTAAATCTTTGCTCGCCTGTAGACTTTTGAGCGCTTGATTCATCAAATGTTAAATTAAAGCGAGAAAATCTCAAAATATTGCAGTCAGAATACAACATTCTTAATTCCCTTTCACACAAATCATGAAATGCTGTAACCACAGGCATACTAGAAGGTATAAAGGTACTACGCCGTTTACATGAAACTCCATTAGCGACAGAGTTACCAAACAAAACCTTTAAATTTACATTTCTAATGAAAATCTTAAGGTCTGTGAGTGCAGTCACTAGATCACCCTTCGCTGTAGGAATAAAATTAAGCCCTTTATGTAGTACTGAACAATGAGCAGAGTTCAAGTTAAAGGTTGAAAGTTTGAGAATGCCTTTAGTCATTTGCGACTTACTTTGCCCTGCCCTAAAGGGCTCTCATTCTTACGTTTGCCTGGGATAACTGTTTGTCCCATAAACGGTTTCCTTCTTGGAGAGGAACGCTCAGTTACAGCCTCTGGCTGTTCTAGATGAAAGCGTTTGCCAGAGAAATTAAATGTAAGTTGCTGTGCCTTCTTAACCACAGTGGAACGTGAGATGTTATGTGATCCTATCTCGCCTACATTCTGACTGATGGGTTCGGAGCCGATCCCTCGGCTCCGACTCGGCACGCTTATGCCAAAGAGCGAAGTCTCTTATTGGCTGAGCTTACTATATCCCAGGATGCACCACTACCAGTCCCCCAGATCTCGTTTGCCGCTAATCTGCGAAGACGTGGTCTCGAGCTGGCTGAGCTGAGTAGTAAATTTACTAACTTTTTTCTGTCAGAATTTTGCTGTTCTTGTCATAAAAAGCTGTTTTAACGGCTATTCTTCACTTTGTGTGTGTGTTGGAGTTTGTGAAAAGACTTTGTTGTGTGATTGGGTTGAGTTTGGTTTAGGCCTCCTTCATCTTAGGGCCTTCCCGGTCAGTCAACCCTCCTAAAACCTTACAGGGTTTCAAAGTACCCTTATTATTTTGTGACGCTTTCTTTACCTAAGCGATAACTGTAATTAGGTAGTGTCAGTAAAGAGAAAGTCAGTGGATAGTGTATTTTTCTGTCAAAGGTTACTGATTTTTTTGCCATAATGTCTCAAAATCCTAGGCCTTCGGGCTTTAAAAAATGCACTAAATGCAATTTCAAAATGTCTATCACAGACGATCACTCGCTCTGTGTGTATTGTTTGGGTGCAAAACACTTACAGGAGTCATGCAGTGTGTGTCACGCTTTTTCCTCAAGGGTCCTCCAGGAGAGGAAAAATAAACTGATTCTTAAAGGGTTAATAAAACCTTCCTTTGAAGAAGCCTTGGCATCCTCTCCTTCTCCGGCTAAAAGAAAGGGCCGGCTCCGACCAGTCCGTCGGATCCGACCGCCAAAAGACATAGGCAGGCTTCTCCTTCGGCTCCAAGGACTTCGGAGCCGAGGGCGAAACGGTCTGCCTCGATGCCACCAGTCTCGACTCCTCTGGCTTCGGAGCCGATGGCTGGGGCATCGAGAGGCGGGTCACCTTCGTCGGCTCCACTGGTCTCTGAGCCGACAAGGGTTGCCCGCTCAGACACTTCCTCCTCGGCGCCGAAGTCCACCTCGGCACCGATGGAATCTAGTGTGTGTGTTCCTTCGGCGCCGATAGTCATCGGGTCGCCTCGGAGCCGGTCCCCTAGCCCTTTGGGGCCGTTGGAGAGGCCATCTCGAACCCGTTCAGTATCCTCTCGGTCTTCGAGGATGTCGGATTCAGATATAGACAGGGTGCTCCAAAGACTGTTCCAGTCCCCGGTCTTCCAAAAATTTGTTTCGGCTCCGACCCAGTTGGCTTCGGAGCCGTTAGCCCAGGCCCATCCCATTGCTATTCCTCCTCCGACCGCTTCGGCTCCGTCGGAGCAGGTGCTGTTGGAGCCGGTGGAGATCTTAGGGTCGGCTCCGACCCTTACTCCAACCCGGCCTTCGGGTCCGAGTTTGGTACACGGACTTCTTCGGCTGGACCCGGGGTGATGTTTGGGACCTATGCTTTCAGTTCCGAGCCTCCCTCTCGGTGCCGCTGCGGGACTTCCGCCGGCTATCATGGCTCGGGGACCGGACACTCCCAGGATTCTGGGGTCCGGCTTTCAGAGCTATGAGGAGTGCCTTGGCCAAGTCTTCGGCCATCTCTCAGCTTTACCGGCACCTTCCCTGGGCGTGGAGACTGGGTCTTTGGCAGTTCCCTGTCCGTAGGCAGCGGAGCCCCTGGGCCTGAGGTTACCCCATTGGGGTTCCCTCCTCCTAAGGGTTCTTCGAGTTGTCTTCGAGGAACCCCAAGGAAGAGATCGTGCAAGAGGAAGCACGTGGACTCCCCGAGTCTATTACATCGGACACTGATCTTGATGATGCAGAGGGGTCCCAGTCGTCCTCGGATGATGTCTCATTTGCAGACATCTTAGAGATCCTCAAACAACGAGGCGGCTGGATATCCAAACCCCTCTGCTGATGAGTCAGTGCTCCTCAAGGCCTTTGGGGCTCAGCCCTCCGCCTCCTGGGTGTCTCCGCCCTTGACGAGCTTCTGGATTTAGTTTGTCAAGGGTGTGGGAACATCCAGATACCGTGGAACCAGTCCCTTCTCGCCCTAATAAATTTTTGTCTGCCCCACCCGAGAAGGAGTTCCTCACTAAAGGCGTGGCTGTAGATGCCATGGTGGTGGCATCTGCTACACAACAGGACGTGGCAGAGGCTTCAACGTCCGTCCATCCTCCTAATAAGGAGTCTAGGAGCATGGACAGGTACGGAAGCGCACCCTGACTTCAGCGGCCTTTACTTTAAGGTCTCTGAATTATTTGGCACATTTTACCAGGCTTCAGAGGGATCTGGTCAAGGAGCTGTCAGATTCCCTCTCGGGTAACCTACCTGAGCAGCTAGCCCAGTCGGTTAGCTCTCAGTTGGCTATCCTTACGTCAATTTCTAACTCGTCCATGAGGCTCATTTCCTATGCGGCCGAAGGCGGGTAGAGCGGCAGGCACAGGCGTGGCGCTAGGGAGACAAGCCTGGCTCCGCTTGTGTCAGTTTGGGGAGGCCTTCAAGTCTTCCTTCACCGACGCTGCCTTTGATGGGTCCTCTTTGTTTGGACCTAAGGTTAAAGACACCCTTACCCGCTGTGAGCAAGAGGGAAAACTTTATCTGCCGAGGGTGCCGTTATTCCACTCCCTTCGGCCTTACCCCAAGGCTAAAGGAGGGGGAAGATGTGGTTCCGAAATCTCGTAAGTTTTTCCCCAACAGCAGGAAGATTCCCTTCCAGAGGCAGAGGACGGGAAATTTTTCTGGGAGACGCCGTCCCAGAGGTGGCAGAGGGCCCCGCAATTCTGGAGACCGCGAGTCCTTTCGTGGCTCTTCAGCCTCCCACACATCATGAGGGATTGCCCGGCTGTGCTGCTCGAGCCAGTCGGGTGTCGTTTGCCAAGCACCTAAAAGCCTGGGAGTCAATCACTCAGGACAGATGGGTGCTTCGGATCGTGCCGGAGGTTACACCATCCCATTCACATACTCACCCCCACCGTCCAAAAATCCCGGACCCACCACCCAGTCAAAGGGAAATTGCAGCCGCAGAAGCTTTAAAGCTGCTAGAAAAGGAGTCATCCAACCGGTCCCCACAGACCAGATCGGATCCGGAAATTACTCCAGGTTCTTTTAGTGCCAAAAGACAGGGGACCTGAGACCAATATTGGATCTCAGCAGACTGAACCAATCCGTCACGAAATCCAAATTCGAATGGTCACGTTACAATCCATTCTCCCATTGTTGGAGAAGGATGTTTGGATGTGCTCCATAGACCTCAAGGACGCCTATTATCACATACCGATACATCAGGCGTCCAGGAGGTATCTGCGCTTCAGCCTGGGAGTCAGTCATTACCAATTTTGTGCTCTGCCCTTTGGTCTCACCACAGCCCCCAGGGTGTTCACCAAGTGTTTGGCAGTAGTGACGGCTCACCTGAGGAGTCTTGGATTCCAAGTGTTTCCCTATCTGGACGACTGGCTCCTGACTGCCACCACCAGGCATCTACTAATGGACAACCTCAAAGCCACCATCTCCCTGGGTGCTACCCTGGGATTACATTCAATTGGTCAAAGTCTGTCTTGCTGCCCTCTCAGCATAAGGTTCATAGGAGCAGAGATAGACTCAAAATTGATGCGCGTTTTTCTTCCTGCCGAAAGGATCCAAACTTTACAGGGCCAAGTTCAAGCTCTGATTTCAAGATCCAAAGCCCCAGCCAGGATGGTTCTACAAGTTTTAGGTTCAATGTCTGCCACGGTTCTTTTAGTTCCTCTGGCAAGATTGCACATGAGGATTCTTCAGTGGCTATTGTCAACTCAATGGTCCTTTCAGGACCTTCCCCTCAATCATCCCATCATGATTACAGAAACATGCAAACGGGACCTTCGCTGGTGGCTTCAGACATCCAATCTAAATCAAGGAAGTCCCTTTGTTATTCCCTCTACAGTGGTCACCCTGACGACAGATGCCTCCCAGACAGGGTGGGGGGGGCATTGGCTGGGCAGGTTAGTCCAGGGATGCTGGCCTCCAGGCGAAACTCTTCTCCACATCAATGTATTGGAGATGAGGGCGGTACTTCTTTCCCTACAGGCCTTACACAGGTTTCTCCCTCAGGGCATAATCGCCATCCACATAGACAACATGTCGGTGGTCTGGTACCTAAACAAGCAAGGAGGGACCAGATCTTACCCCCTTTGCAGAGAGGCCATGAGGGTGTGGGAATGGGCGGTAGCTACCAGCTGTTTCTTGGTAGCGACCCACATTCCGGGGAAATCGAATATACTGGCAGACAGATTAAGCAGGACAATTCTCTCTCCTCACGAGTGGTCCTTAAACAAAACAGTAGCAGATCAGGTTTTCCGAGATGGGGACGCCGTGCTGCGACCTATTTGCAACTCCACTAAACACCAAGTGCAAAAGGTTCTTCTCCTTGACTCCACATCAGGGAGTACCAGCTATGGATGCTCTAGCACAACCTTGGCCAACAGGGCTACTTTATGCCTTTCCTCCGATCCCACTTCTCTCCAAAGTCATTCAAAAAGCTTCTCAATTGGGGTCCGCAATGATACTGATTGCCCCATACTGGCCTCGTCAGGTATGGTTGCCTTACCTGAAGAAACATGCGGTGGACGATCCGTGGACTTTAGACCTAATTCCGGACCTGCTAATTCATTAGTCGGGACAACAGCATCAGTCCCTTCGATCCTTGAAGTTGACAGCTTGGCTCCTCCACTTCCGACTTTAGTCAGAAGTCACACATTAGACCCGGAAGTTATTCACATTTTATCTTCGCCCACAAACCCACCACTAAGAAATTGTACCTCAGTAAGTGGAAGAGGTTTGCTATCTGGGCTCAACTCAGGGGCTTAGACCCTATCACTGCTCCTATCCCAGAGGTTTTGAAATTCTTAACATCCCTATTTAATCAAGGATCTTCTGTCTCTACTATTAAAGTCCAACTAGCGGCTATCTCTAAATTTCACGAGTCCATGGATCCTCCATTGATGAGCAGCAGACTATGCAAAACTTTCATTAAAGGTGCGGGTCTGTTAAGACCCCCAGTTTTTCATCCTGCGCCTCCGTGGGATCTAGATTTAGTGCTTCGTGCATTGACATCTTCCCCTTTCGAACCGGCTGCTACATGTGAGTTAAAATATCTGTCTTGGAAAACTGCCTTCTTAGTTGCAATTACTTCTGCAAGAAGAGTTTCAGAGCTTCAAGCCCTGTCCATGAAACCACCGTACTTGATTTTCCACAAGGACAGAGTATCACTTAGGCCTAATCCATCCTTTGTCCCAAAGGTCTGTTCTAATCTCTGTCTCCAACAGTCTCTAGAGCTACCAGTTTTCTTCCCAAAGTTCTCCAATGAAGCAGAATACACTCTCCATAAATTGGATGTTCACAGGCAATTACGCTTCTATTTAGACAGGACTCAGCAACTTCGTAAGTCAGACCAGTTGTTTGTGTCCTTCTCAGACAATAAATTGGGTAAAACCATCACAAAAGCTACTATCTCCAAATGGATTAGAGATTGCATAACTCAGGCTTATTCTTCTTCGAATAAGCAACTTACAACATCTATCAAAGCTCACTCTACCAGAGCTATGGCTACTTCTATAGCCTTTCATTCCAAGCTCGCTATATCGGAGATTTGTGCTGCGGCTACTTGGTCCAATCCGCACACTTTCATTTCCCACTATAAATTGGATGTGGCATCTAAAGGACGAGCATCATTTGGTTCCACGGTACTCAGGAGTGTTTTCCAGTGAGCCACCCAGGATTCAGGTTCTAACGACGCTGTCCCATCAGTCAGAATGTAGGCGAGATAGGATCACATAACATCTTTTAGTTATGTACTCACCATAACTTCAGATGTTTGGGATCCATCTCGCCTACATTCCTAATACCCCCCCTCCTTCCCCCTGCCTTGGAGATCAGAAGAGATTGAACGGTTTTGAGTTCTACTGTTTTATCTTGTTTCATCTGACGATGTTATATAAGCAGGGCGTGCATGTGTGCATGTATGCGGACAAACTAGATCTGGGGGACTGGTAGTGGTGCATCCTGGGATATAGTAAGCTCAGTCAATAAGAGACTTCGCTCTTTGGCATAAGCGTGCCGAGTCGGAGCCGAGGGATCGGCTCCGAACCCATCAGTCAGAATGTAGGCGAGATGGATCCCAAACATCTGAAGTTATGGTGAGTACATAACTAAAAGTTAGCCTCTCTGTCTTGCTTGTCACTAAGTTCTGACTGAGAGCAAGCATTCGTGGAGTCTAGCGTAGACGTCACCAAAGTAGGCGTGTTCACTTGTAAGTGATTCAACGAAGCTGCCAGAGCCGGTTCATGTTATGCAATATCAACTGTAGTTTCAGAAAAGCCATCAAGAACATCTAAACTTCTCTTATTACTACGTACTGCAGCATTAGGTTTAAAAGTTTGATCATTTTTCGGCCATGAGAAAATATGACCCCTTTGGAAGTCGTTGATATCACGCGTGAGCTTACGCTTCTTCGTTACTTCCAAACGGTCATCCAATGCTTGTGTTCTGTCAAGTAGCTGCTGATTTAACTCACCCATAGACGCAAATACAGGCATATCCATTAATTCATTTTCCATATTTAGTATCTCATCTTTAAGTTCCTTCTCGATAGTTGAAAAGAATTCATTCATTAAACTCATGTAATCCAAACTTAACTTGATGTTGAGTTGCTGCCACCGCTTCAGGAGCTCAGGATAAGCGTTCCCATATGAAGGCATTTTGAGAACTCTCAAGCCACTTGGGACGATGCCTTTATCTAGATATGCAGAGAAGCTAAAACGCTGCCATTGCAAGCGTTTATAAGTACCCACTTTTCTTTCAAAAAGATTCAGCTTTTTATGAAAATCTGAAACATTCTCAGATTTCCAATGTTCATCACTTTTCGATGTAGAACAAACCGAAGAGGCAAACTGTAGTAAAGGATTAGTTTCATTCATAAACAGAGACTTGACAGAGTTAACAGTCTTCACCACTTCCATGTTAAATAAATGGATAAAGGACTGCAACACGACCCTTTAACTTGTTCTCAGAAATGCAGCAAACAAATTAACAAAAGAACAAGCTGCAAGGAAATATGAATAACAACCACAACTGAGAAAAACACACTTTATAATAGCAAAGCTTTCGGATAAAATCCTTCCTCAATACTAATACAAACAAATCTAAAAACTAAATGGTTTAAATACAGGTCACTGAAGTCACATGACCAGCAGTCCAAAAATCATGTGACCACAAGTATATAAAACAAATCATTAAAATTAGAAAAAAACATTAGAAAAAACATAGCGTTATCGCAACCTAGTATGTTGCAATTTAACAAGAACAGGTTCAGTGACCTGTATTTAAACCATTTGGTTTTTAGATTTGTTTGTATTAGTATTGAGGAAGGATTTTATCCGAAAGCTTTGCTATTATAAAGTGTGTTTTTCTCAGTTTTGGTTGTTAAACTAATAATTTATTTAGCTCTTCTCAAAATTTCTTGGGATAGGAGTAGGTTATTGGGACTGGCTCAGGGTTTGATTCAGGCTATTGATCCTTCTTGTAGAGTAGTTACTGATAAAAGAAAGAGGGATGCAGCCTTTCAGAGTATGCATCTTGACCTGAGGTTTTCCACTTAGGAGCTTTACTTAATTTTATTTCAGTTTTTCCAGCGGTTACTTCATCCCATTTCATATCCTGTACATTTGAACTTTTTACCGTTTCTTTTACTTTTATCAACTCTGCGTCTGTGTTCCTCAGGGTCTTCATAGATATTTCTCCAAAATGTGTTTATTTCTTCTTTTTTGGTGGTGGTTCTATTCGATTTGCTTTGTTTCCCAGTTCTTTACAGTCAATGAGTTACTGTTTTGTTTTTCTTTATATTTATCTGCATAACTTCTAAGTTTTACTGCTTGTGTTGATATCTTTAGTTTGTCTGCAAAAGTGCATTATAGATCCTGGTCTTTTCATTTACTGCGTGTTGTTTTAGTCCTGTCTAGGTAAGACATGTGCTGTTCTGACTTTGACAAGTGCACATTGGTCAGAATTTAAATTGCTGTGTACTAATGTTCCTACAGCTTTACCTTTGGTTTCTTTTTGTGATTTTTGTGATCAGGATGTATGTCCTTATTTTTTTCAACTTTTTTAGGGTTTCTAATATTCTAAGAAGACTGTATTTACTGACCTGAAGTGTGAGGTAGTTAGTGCTGTACTTTCTGTATTTTATCGATCATGTTTGAAAACTGCATCTTTTGTTAACCCAGATTTTTGACATTTAGCACATTTTGTTATTCTAGGCTCATTTCTTATACTCTGCTCTGTACTCTTCTCATTGCCTTGCAGAGTGACTTTTTTGGTAACATTGATTCATGGTTTGTACTACTTTACATGTGCACACACACGTATGTGCATGTACAGTAATTTACAAAGTGGGCCAACACAGTGTTTTTGCAATGTCTCAACTCATTCTTACTTCTATGGTACCATGTTGTCCCCAGCCATACCAGCTTGGCACTCGGTCATAGTTACTGAAAACTAAGCTTTTTATAGGTGAGTAATAAAGTACTTTATGCAGATTACAGTGATGTACAATGATGTACATCATGTTTATATGCATAAATGTGGGAGATTTAGACATGTACACTTGTAGCTGAACCTGTCCCATGTCTTCAACTAAAAGATTTATTGACACTAATGTCGGTAACATATAAGCTGATTGTCTAGCTGAAGAACATAGGCTGCTCTGTATGTCTGTTGGATATATTGTCAGTCTGTCAATGCCCATTCAAAAGTTTCTTCA
The DNA here is from genome assembly GCF_019279795.1 of Protopterus annectens. NCBI lineage: Eukaryota > Metazoa > Chordata > Ceratodontiformes > Protopteridae > Protopterus > Protopterus annectens. Next base: position 388,735,898 of record NC_056741.1, on the reverse strand, counting down.
AGGATCGTACACTGCTCCCAGTGTTCAGAATTCATCTGCACGAAAAGTATTTAAGATTATGTATGGCATAGTTAATTAGAAGATACATTATTTGCTGATAATCCGGAGGAGGGGTGTCATGGCATGAATCAACACTGGAAGATAAAATTCATCAGCACTGAATCTGTTTAAGATGGTTACCCTTTTCTGTATTTGGTATGTCTTCCCAACCTCTTTCACTTCCTGCTGGGTCAAAATTTGAAATCTCTGCTCTGAGATTGTGACTGTAGGCTGTGTTCCAAGCCTCGGAACTGAATTTGCTGTTATTCCAGCTCACACCTTCCAAAAACTCTCGAGATAACCTCTACCCACAATGCTCCTCACCAAATTACCTTGGATCTCACTTGCTGCTTAGTAGTGTCAGAAGCGTTCAATCCATTCTCTCGAGCTTTAGCTTTCTTCAAACTTTGTCTGATTATTTTTTTTTTTTTTTTTTTTAACTAGTTTTCTCTATCTCTTTACTATCCGCTCCTCTAGATTTTCTTTGGTGTGTGTGTGTTTTCTTCTCTCCTTTACCATTAGGTATTCTTAAGTACTATGGTTGGTACATATTTCTCTTTTTACCTTTGGGTGAACTTCTTACCATCGATGGTAGTTCTTCCCCGTTTTCCCTTTCTCTGATTAAAAAAAAAAAAAAAAAAAGACCATTCTAAAGTGTGTGTGTGTGTGTGTGTGTGTGTGTGTGTGTGTGTGTGTGTGTGTGTGTATTTCTGCATAAGGTAGCCTTTTTTTTTTTTTTTTTTGACAATATGCAGACGGTGGTTCCCCTAATTGGGGGTGGGATGTGGATGTCTATGGTGATTAGCTTGTGGTCGGATCGGACCAACGAGAAATTGACCTCTGGTGTGGAACAACGGTTGCCCATGTTGGTAATGACCAGGTCTAGGATATTGCTGTCCCTGGTGGGGGGGTGAATAAGTTGATCCAAGGTGTTGGAATTTATGAATTCCAGAAAACGTTGAGCAAAAGAGTTGGTACATGAGTAGATGTTCATCGTGTGACACTGCTGCAGTCATTACACTTGGGTTCCCCAGCCGGCCTGAGTTCCAAAGTCTTGGTCCGGCGTTGGTTGTTGTCACCTCCTCCCTGACGTCAGTGCGACAAGGATATATAAGATGCAGCCGTCGCCATTTTCTTCAGTCCTTCTTGCCACGCGGTGCCCGAAGCAAAAGCAGTTCGCAAGTGCCGGTCGGCCTACTCCTGAGATTTTCATTTCGAATCCAGAACCGAAGTCTTCTACAAACCTTACATACCATGAGGGAGCATTTCCATTGGGAAGGCCAGGATTATTCAGAATCCAAGAAAAGGCTCCAAGGCTATTATTACCTCAACACAGACCCCTGGCTATTCCGCCAGTGCTAGATATTGTGTACACTGAATTCAGCTTAAATCCTGATTCCTTACCTCCCAGCTCCACTTAAACCGGACAGATGTTACAGAGTCCCTGACTCTCACAAATTTCTGTATAAAAGCCCTGTTGCTGATCCTGAAACTATTTCTCAGGGACCCAAAGGGGTTAAGGCTTCATCAGCAAAGAACCCAGTTCCCTCTGACAGAGATTCCAGAGCACTAGACAGATGGGGAAAGAAAGTATATACGTCTGCAACTTTACCAATGAGAGCCTTAAATTGCCAGTTTCACATGCTAAAATATCAGCAATTTTTGATGTCTCAGTTGAAACAAAAAATGCTTCCAGTTACAGATCCTCCTAATTTTAAAGAAATGCAGGATTTATTGCATGCCACTGAAAAGTGGGAAAGCATACTTTGCAATGTGGTTTTGATTCTTTAGAGGCCTCATGCAGAGCAGCAGTTACAGGCTCTGTCATTAGAAGACATGCATGGTTAAAAGAACATACGTTACCAGATCATGTTAAAGCTAAATTACTGGATGCACCTTTACAGCAGGATGTTTTATTTGGAGTTAAGGCAGAAGAGGTATTAAAGAAAATGGAGGATAAGGCAAAATCTATGCAAACAGTGAAGGATTTCTTACAGGTTCAGCCTCCTCGATTTAGTAGAAACTGGCCAACAAAGAATTGGTCCTTTCCAGTTAATGACAAACACAGATGGCCAAGAGGTAGAGGTCAACCACAAGGTCCTTACAGGCCTCGACAATGGGGTGCATCAGGCTAGAAAGAAGGGGAAGACAGGCACCAACCATATAAAAAACCGCCACAATGACTTCCCACTCCAGCTGCCAAACAACTCACTCTTGGCAGCCCCTTTGGGAGGAAAACTGGCACTTTTTTATCCCAATTGGCATATGATCACCAAAGACAAATGGGTTCTCAATATTTTTTCAAAAGGTTACAGGTTCCACTTTCACACTCTGCCAAGATTAAAGGGAATGCCAAATCTGCCACTAAATCAATGGGCAGAGGCCCAAAAACAAATTATTGCACTCATGAACATGGGAGCTATTCAAAAGGTACCACCACAGGAACAAGGGCAAGGATTTTACCCAAGACTCTTTCTGGTTCCCAGAAAAGACAAAGCCTGGAGGCCCATTCTGGATCTTTCTTCACTAAACACTTAACTGGATGTTCCAAAATTCAAAATGTTGACATTACAGCAGCTTCTTCCCATGCTAAGCAAGCAAGCTTGGCTCGTGACTTTGGACCTCAAGGAGGCATACCTGCATGTCCCTATCAGACAAAACTGCAGAAGATACCTCCGGTTCTTAGCTGGTCCAATGCGCTACCAATTCTTTGCACTGCCCTTTGGATTATCTACTGCGCCCAGGGTCTTCACAAAGTGCCTGGCACCAGTAATTGCATTTTGCAGACAGAAAGGAATTCAAATTTACCCATACCTGGACGACTGCCTGATTCAAGCAGAGAGCAAGGACATTCTTCTACAGCATCTGGCGTTTGTAAAAAAGTTATTAAGTTGTCTGGGGTACACAGTAAACGAAAAGAAATCAAAACTAGTGCCCTCACAAGAGATAATATTCCTGGGTGCCAGCTTGAGCACAACGGCCCAGATGGCTTTTCTCATGCCAGACAAGGAAGGACAACTGACACAATACTTTCAATTGATGGCAACAAAGACCCAACTCCCTGCAAGAAAAATTCTGCAGGCCTTGGGCTTCATGGCATCTTGCATACTACTAATTCCATATGCCAGACTGCATATGAGGAAACTACAATGGTACCTAAAGAATGTATGGTCTCAACACTGACAAAGTTTGGAAACAGTTATACCACTAATACCTTGCCTTCAACAGGAGTTTCAATGGTGGGCTCAAGCTTGTCACCTCAACAAGGGACAGCCTTTCACTCAACCCTCAGCCAGGCAAACACTGACAACAGATGCATCAGATTATGCCTCAGGAGCACACATGGCAGGAAAATGTATTCAGGGCAAGTGGTCCGCAGAACAAAGGCATCCAGGACAACTACTACTAAAGACAGACAACACCACAGGTTATGTGGTACATAAACAAGCAAGGGGGCACTCACTCCTACCTCCTCTGCAGACGAGCCATGACCTTGTAGAACACAGCTATAAACTATCAAGTTCATCTACAAGCACAATTCCTGCCAGGAGAGAAAAACACACTGGCAGACGACTTAAGCAGAAATATCATGGATCCCCACGAATGGGAATTGAATCTCAAATATTCAGAATGATAACAAAGAAATGGTGGAGCCCGGACATAGATATGTTTGCCTCCCCAATGAATTGCCAGCTAAAGAAATTCTGCACAAGGAGTTACCATCCGCAAGCATGGAAAGTGGATGCCCTCTCATTCAGCTGGACAAACCTACAAGTATATGCTTTTCCACCACTGCCTCTTCTCCCAAAGGTACTCTTAAAAGCCTGGCAAGAAGAGCCAAAAATGTTCCTGATTGCACCAGACTGGCCACGCCAGCACTGGTACCCAATCTTAAAAAACTTAGCACAAGGACCACCCTGGATTTTGCCTCAAATACCACATCTGCTGTCGCAGCACAACAATCCGTTACTCCGCAGCCAGCTAAAGACACTAAACCTAGCTACATGGAAGATTCCCTAGCCACGCAAGCAATGCCTCTCTCCAAAGCAGTTATGGATGTCATTCTGGAGGCCAGAAGGCCTAGTACCAGGAAAGCCTACTCTGATAAATGGAACCAGGCTCACAGCCTTGATCCTCTTGTGCCAATCATTCCTCAGATACTACAATATTTGACTGAGATGCTGGACAAAGGCCTCCCCTTTTCATCCATCAAGATCCACGCCTCTGCCATCTCTGCACATTACAACACGGATCCACCAATTTTCTCTAATCCTTTGCTAAAACAGTACCTCAGAGGGGCTAAAAACTTAAGACTGCCCTGTAGAGCACCTACTCCGCCCTGTAGAGCACCTACTCCAACTTGGGACCTCAACTTTGTTTTGTAAAAATTAACTTTACCTCCTTTTGAACCAGCTAGCACGGCAGAATTAAAATACATTTCTTGGAAAACTGCTCTGCTCCTGGTAATAACTTCTGCAAGAAGAGTTTCAGAATTACAGGCACTAATGGCAGTGGAACCTTTCCTCATTTTCCACCAGGACAGGGTGTCCTTAAGAACTAACCCTACGTTTATGCCTAAGGTGGTTTCAAGTGCGTCTCTAAACCAAACCATTCACTTGCCTACTTTTTATCCAAAACCAGAGAATAAAGGGGAAAGACTACTGCATTCATTGGACATTCGCAGGCAGTTACACTTCTACTTGGACAAAACCAAAGCTTTCAGAAAATCTGAGCATTTATTGGTAGCATATGCTGCAGCAGCACAGGGAAAAGCTAAAAACGGACTATTTCCAAATGGATAGGACATTGCATACATTTCTGCTATACGCACCATGGAAAACCTGTGCCTAACAACATTAGATCTAACTCCACCAGGCAACAGCCACTTCAACTGCCTATCTCAGAGGAGTACCTACCAAAGATATTTTGGAAGCCGCAACATGGAGTTCTGTGCATACCTTCACCAAACATTACCATCTGCCTCTATACTCTAAATCCAGAGCTGGCTTCGCCTCTGCAGTGCTGCAGGGCCTTATAGCCACCCCTAATGCCTTATAGAACCAACCACCCTACCTCAGCTTTGGGATTCTACCCCAGTGTAATGACTGCAGCAGTGTCACACGATGAACATAGTACAGTTTTGTACCTACCATAAATGTAGATGTTCGAGTGTAGACACTGCTGCAGTCCAGGTTACCCTCCCTCCTTCCCCTCTTACTGACTACTTCGTACCTAGTTCCTCTACCTTTTACTACCTATGGGGAGTATTTGCTGGTAGCTGAAAGTATGTTGTTTGCATTTCTTATGTATGTTTTATTAGCAATTTGAATTGCCTACCTATTTGGGGGCACCTGACATCTGGGGCAAGAAACTGAAGAAAACGGCGTCGGCTGCATCTTATATACCCCTGTCGCACTGACGTCGGGGAGGAGGCGACCGCAACAGACGCCGGACCAAGACTTTGGAATTCAGGCCGGCTGGGGAACCGCCTGACGGCAGGATAACCCAAGTATAATGACTGCAGCAGTGTCTACACTTGAACATCTACATTTATGGTAGGTACAAAACTGTACTTTTTCCCAGTTAATGGTGGGGTAGTTGAAATCGTCCATTAGAGTGTTTGGTTGTACCATCTTAACTCAAGAAGTTTGGGTAAAGGCCTACAATGGAGAGCAAAGGCTCAAAAATAAGAACCGATTTTAAATATTGCTTTTATAAAATTTACAAAGTTGCTTAAATATCAGGATTTGTGTTGGCTTGGATCTTCTGTAGGAAATGACCTGAAACTCAAATGCATGTCATTGTTTAGTGAATTCACTTTCCAATGACTGGCAGAAAACCATACATTTTAGGAGTAAGGGACCAAAAATTAAGTAAATAAATAGCTGGATATTTTTTTAAAAAATGTTACATTTTGGATGTAAAATGCTTCCTTCAACACCATTTGCATATACTAGAGCAATTTTTTTTTCTTTTTGTTAAGGAATATTTATGTTAAATTATGTATGACATGGGCCATGTTACATTCTTATTTAAATGAAAATAAACCATAGCGATACAATCGCTGCTGCAAACTTTATACATGCCAAACTGTGCCAACACAACTGTAGCTACAAACATACATCACTTGTAACATATCCAGTCATTGTTAGTAAACAATTGCGTAGCTCATTCAAATCCTGCATTCTTTTAATCCTCATTCCTCCTCTGCATGTATTGATCCCACATTTCACATTTCTTCCTATGTATTTTGCACCTTCCCTTTTCTAAAGATCCCTAGTTCCAGTTGTTTTGTCTCTGTTACAATCTTTTCAACTTCTGGTAAAGTTGGTTTGGACTTTTGATTTCCAATTTTTTCTAGTAATTGCTTTTTTGGCAGTCGTCATAATTAGACTCATCTCATAAGTTAAAGGGATTGCATCCAGAAAAAAGGAGGTTATTACCTCTCTTATTAGACCAATAATTGGGTATAATGCCCCGTTTAGGATGTACCTCTCCAAACATGTGCACCAATTGAAGAGGCCACTGAAATACCTCACAAAGAGAATCCATGGTCTCCAACACCTGTCCTGTGCAGACAGGCTCAAATCACTATCACTCTACTCTGTGTCGTACAGATTGCTCTGGAGTGATCTGTTTCTTGCCTACAAGGCAATCTCGGACCCTGCCCTACTAGAGATGCTCCATATTTGTAAGTCTTAACTCCTCATGCACTACCTGCTCAAAAGGCTTGAATCTAATATGCAACATCAATAAAACCTGCTGGAGAGACAGGTTTGTCTCCCAGAGGCTGCCCTGTCTCTGGAATAGACTTCCCATACATGTCAAACAGAGCACCTCAATGACCCTCTTCAAGTGCAACCTTGTTGACTGGATGAAAACCACAGATTTGTCCCAGGGGTTCCACCTGTGTCCCTCATTGACAGGGGCAACAAGTGCTGACTTAGGTTTCTTTTTGGGGATAAACTCTTGGCTCTGCTTGAAAGGGCCCCAAGGCTATCAGCCTAGTAACCTCCTATGACTCCTAAAGGATTTACTATCTTTAGGCAATTCCAATTCTGTATCATAGCTCAAAAAAATAATTTCTCTAGTTACTCCAACTTGCTCCTCCAGCATCTCTGACAGAGCAGTCATCATCTCTTTTCACTTTGAGTTAAGTTTTCTGCTTGTGCTATGTATAGGAGCCTTAACTGTGTTGCCCTAAATTACCCCTTCAACTCTGGTAATACCAACCTGCCCTGTTCTTTTTGAAGAATAAGCTTATGACACTGACTCTTGCCGCCTTCTCCTCCCAGATAAAATCCTTTAGCTCTTTATTAATTGCTATCCACAACAACTTCTCTGGTTGATAAAAATATATCTGACCAGTGTGCAAGACTAAAGGGACTAAAACATTTAAACTGCTTGTATCTTACTTTTGATACCCATATAACAGAGCTTCCATCTTCTCAGTTTTTGTATTGTCTTTTGTTTAGTCTCTTCCCACGTCTCCTTAGCTGCCACACCGGTATCATTTTTAATCCATACTCCTAAATACTGCTAGTGGTCATGTCCCCATAAATATGGATATTGGTGAACCAATTCGTATGTGGGTACATAATTTGTCGCTATTGCTTTTGTTTTAGCTTCATTAATTTTGTATCCTGAAAAGAAAAGGGGAAGAAATGAAACTATTTTAATATGTTTCACAGCACTGTAATGTCTTTCTCTGTTTTTGTCTGGTATAAAGTAATGTCATCTGCAAATAGAGCCAGCTTTTCTTGACCACCATACCAGTTTTATCCTTGAATTTCTGAGTCCCTTATTTTCTTTGCCAGTGGTTCTAAATATAATGCAAATAACATAGGGTAGAGATGACATCTCTGCCAGGTATATTAGAGCAAGTTTGAAACATTAGGTGGAAAATAAGCAAGTAAATGCAACAATGTTAGGCTGTCCATTCTTTAAGTGCAGTAATGCCATCCAGCGTGTGTGTTACTGAGTAAATAACGCCCTTCCAGGGGTGTAGAGGCCCTTCACCTGTGGTGTTGGGCCTCATAACACCCCTGGGCGGGTGTTACTTGCACAGTAACGCACACCATTTGGGGTTTTATTGCTTGCTTAATGAGTGACTTGCTTAATGAGTGACTTCTTATTTCTAAAAGGACAGTCCTCCCGTGATATTTAGAGGCATTGTGTAATGATTTTGCCATTTAGTTTCCTTGATGGGGTCCTGTCTTCCTCAGCTTTGAGTTCTAGGCCCAGAGTTTGTTAGAGGTAGAGCAGACATTGTGTTATTGACCAGACAGATTACATTTTAAAGGACTGTGACTTGAAACTGGAAGAAAAATGTTTTCACCTTGTTTTATGCTGTGCTAATACTTACAGCTCTCAGTTAACCAGAACTCAAGCACCTGGCAAAAAAAAAAAAATCAAAGAAATACAGTACAATTTTCATGTGTTTCACTTTGCCCCCCCCCCCCCCTGCAGAAACATACCTTATGTTTTTAGAGTGTAAGTTTTAAAAAGGAAGATATTAATAAATTCCCTCTCTCTCAAACCTGAGAACAAGTCCAACCAAACAAATAGTATAGGGTACAAAATTATTCAAGCCTGTTTTTAATAGTAACTCTCAAGCGTCCAGAAACTACAGTTACCAGGCATCTACCAGTCTCCATGTGTGCTGGTTAACTGAGAGTTTACTGTATGTGGCAGTCTTGGGGATCACTAATTTGTATTTTGGTCCACTGCAGATTGCCTTAGTGGGGGCTGAGCATACCTATCTGCTTGTTTTGTAAGTTAGGCTTTCTGTTTTTGCCTTACTCTCAGGCCAAATCTCATTATTTGCTTATGAATGGCAGTACTGGAGATCAATGCTAAATATGAGATTTTTGGACAACGTGCCTGAAGCTTTTTTTCCAGTCACATTGTCTTGCAAGTTCTTTCTTGTGTTTTAAGCACACTGCAGTAAGCAATGATCTGAAGTAGTTAACTTCATTCTTTCTGCACATATGGGTATTCGGATCCGAGCCGGCAAAACTTTTACAAGTATCAGCTCCGAGCTCCAAGCTCCTCCCCTACCTATAATACATCACTTCCTCCTGACTAACCCCAGATCTCGTTTGCCGCTCTAAGAGTTAGCATCATGGTCTCTGAGCTCTAAATGAAGGTGGTAAGGTTTCTCTTTTCAGTACAGTTGGTGTGTGTGTGTGTATCTGTTTCCCTTTTCCTCCCCCCTTCATGCATGGTCGTTGTGTTTATAAAAAAAAAAAAAAAAAAAAAAGATTTTTTTTCTGTGTAGCTTGTTGGTAGTTTTAGTTCCCGCCTAGGCCTCATCCCTTGTTGTGTGTGTGTGTGTGTGTGTGTGTGTGTGTGTGTGTGTGTGTGTGTGGGCCTTAGGGTTTAGTTACTGTTCTGCCTTTATTGCTGAACAGCCTAAAGTTCTTTTTAAAAAATGCACAGAGCGTGGTCACAAGCTGTCACCAGCCGATGGCCACACTCTGTGTGTTTGTTTAGGGGTCTCCCATTTGTCAGCCTCCTGCGACATTTGTGCGGGTTTTAACCCCAGGGCCTTGAAAGACTGTTGGGCTAAGCTCGTGGTCAACGGTCTGCTGCCAGCTTCTGCCCTAGAGTCTGTCTTGGTTTCCGCTCCAGCCAGTGACTTCTTGCAGGCAGGGACTCAACCTCCCGCTCATCCTGCGGCCTCAGATTCGTCCCAGAATGTTAGGGACAAGAGAGAGAGGGAGAAGCGCCACAAAGAGAGGGACAGGCCCAGAAAAAGATCCTCTGACAGGGAGTCTTTCTCCAGCCCCTCTTCTAAAGTCCCCAGGTCCCGTTCTCCTCAGCTCCACTCTCCCCGTTTCTCACCAGAGCCGATGGAGCCCTCGGAGCCGAGGCACTCCCCTCAGATCCAGCCAAGACCCACTTCGGCTGCTTCTTCTTCAAGGTCGACTCGCAGTGTCTCCGACCTTGACATGAACAGACTGATGAGGAGGTTCATCCAGAATCAGATTCAGCTGGGGGTCTTACCAGGTCCCTCTCCCATCGGAGAGGGTCCTTCTACAACTCTATTTCACCCAATCTCTCCTTCCCCGATCCGACCCGATGCTTCGGGGTTCTCTGATCTGAGGCCCTTCGGAGCTGTTGGTTCGGCGCCGATGGTTCTAGTTTCCTCCTCCGGCTGTCACCTTGAGTTCCTCGTATCTGATTTTGGATCCAGGAGACTCTCGGGGCCGTGGTCAGGGAGTCTGACCTGAGGGTTGAGGTCATTCTCTTTCGGATCCCATCCTTGGTGCCCTTGGTGCCCAGACTACCCTGCCTTCGACTCCGATCCCTGCTTCGGACCCGGGGAGGGCCTCTTCCTTACGGGTTATGGAGGTGGGCTTTCCTTCGGCATTCGGGGCAGTGGAAAGGGTTCTCTCCCAGGGGTTGAGACCACAGCTCACCTGCTTGGATCCTACCCAGACCTTCCTGTTTTCAGATTCTGCTCCCTTCACCCTGTCTCCGGGACAGCCCGTGCCAAAGCAACCCCAAGTTGTTCCCCTCAGCGAACCCCCGGAGGCTTACGAGTCCTCTTCAGAAAGTCCCACTGGAGAGGAACCTCGTAAATGCAAGTGTAAAAGGAGGCCCTTGGACTCCCCTGAGTCCATTACCACTGATTCAGACTTAGATGAAGGAGAGGGTTCCCCTAGATCACCTCCCGAGGATATCTCCTTTGGAGACATTATGGAGATCCTCCACCAAAGAGGAGGTTGGTCAGCCCCCAAACTCTCTGTGGATGAGTCCGTGTTTCTGGAGGCCTTTGGCGCGGGCCCATCTACTTCCTGGGTTTCCCCACCAGCCAACCCTTTGGTGGACCTCATCACCACTAGGGCATGGAAGGCTCCTGACACCGTGGAGCCTATACCCAAAAGACCAGACAAAATTCTTTCCCCACCATCCGATAGGCAGGCATGGTCCAAAGGAGCCCCGTGGACGCTTTGGTGGTTGCAGCTGCCACAAAGAAGAAACTGGCACAGGAGAGTTCCTCTGTCCATCCACCAGACGAGTCCAGGTCGATGGATCGTTTCGGGAAGCGTATGTACTCAGCGACTTTTTCTATCCGTGCGCTGAATTACTTGGCACATGTTACCCGACTGCAGCTTGATCTTATTATGGAACTAACTGAGTCGTCCCCGGAGTCTGTCACAGCAGGACAAAAACAGTCCTTTACTGCAAAAATGACTACACTGAAATCAGTGACACATACATCTATGCGTCTCCTCTCCTATGCTATGGAGGGAGCCGCTAGAGCTGCTGGTACAGGATCAGACTGTGTCAATTTGCGGACCCCTTTAAGGCATCTTATATTAACGCCCCTTTCGATGGATCATCCCTCTTTGGGAAGACAGTATGCGACACGCTCACCCAGAGTGAGAAGGACGGAAAGACTGTCTGCCATCAGAATCCGCTTCTCTAACCCCCAGAGATCCTATTCCAGGAACCAAAAGGAGCAAAAGAAGATGTGGTTCCGGAAATCACAGTCTTTCCGGGACACTCAGGACTATTCGTCTCGCAGAGGCGGACAAGACAGACGCCGTCCCAGAGGCAGAGGGGGTCCCAGAAACTTTGGGTCTAGGGAACCCTTTTCCGACAGGCCCGCACAGCAACCCTGAGGGGTTGCCTGACTGCTCTACTCTGGAGGCAGTCGGGGGAAGATTCTCCTTACATCCAGCGGCATGGGAGTCTATTACTACAGTCCACTAGGTGTTAAACATCATATCCAGAGGCTATTCTATCCCTTTCATATCATCTCCCATAACTCCAGCACTCCTCCCAGATGTTCCACCCGATCACAGGGAGGCCGCAGCTTTACAGGTTTCGAAACCGTTGCAAAAACGAGCCATCGAACCGGTCCCCCCCCCCCGACCAGTCCGGATCAGGCATCTACTCCAGGTTCTTTTTAGTGCCAAAGAAGACTGGGGACCTCAGGCCCATACTAGACCTGTCTATCCTCAACCCGTCGGTAGAGAAACAAAAATTCCGGATGGTCACTCTACAGTCCATTCTTCCGTTTCTAAGAGAATGTGACTGGATGTGCTCGTTAGACCTCCAGGACGCTTACTATCATATCAAGGTCCACAGAAGCTACAGGAGGTTTCTGCACTTCTGGCTAGGGGCCGGTCACTTTCAATTCACAGCCCTACCCTTTAGTCTCACCACAGCCCCCAGGGTGTTCACCAAGGTAATGGCAGTCGTAGCGGCTCACCTGAGACTTCAGGGCATTCAGGTATTCCCCTACCTAGACGACTGGCTCTTCGCTGCATCCACCAAACGTCTCTTGTGCCAGGCCCTACACTACTTTCTCGGTCTGGCTCACAAGTTAGGCATCACGATCAACCTCAACAAGTCCCACCTGGCTCCGGTTCAGGTCATAGATTTCCTCAGGGCACGGTTGGATACTATCTCACCCCGGAAAGGATAGAAAATCTCAGACTCCATGTGTCAGCTATCTCGGAGCACTCTGTAGTCACAGCAGGCGATGTTCTCGGGGCCTTGGGTTCAATGGCAGCCTCCATTTCCATTCTCCCTCTTGCACATTTTCATATGAGAACTCTTCAGTGGAATCTAGCAGTTCAGTGGTCCTGGCTAGACCTCCCAATGACTTTCCAAATCCGAATCAACCGGACATGCAGAATATCACTCCAGTCGTGGCTTCAGTCATCAGACTGACTGGCGGGGCGCAGCTTTCTAGCCCTGCCGGCCCAAGCCTCGGTGACCACGGACGCCTCCCAGCTCGGGTGGGGGGGGGGGGCACTTCCTGGGAAGAACAGTCCAAGGCACGTGGTCCCTACTAGACACCAAGCTACACATCATTGTCATGGAGATGAGGGCAGTGCTTTTAGCATTAAAAGCCTTCCATCCTGTCCTACCTCCAGGGACAGTGGCCATTCAATCAGACAACATGTCAGTAGTCTGGTATATCAACAAGCAGGGAGGGACCCGATCCTACCCTCTTTGTCGCGAGGCCATGAGAGTTTGGGAGTGGGCCATGTCCACCAACCAGTTTCTGATAGCAATGCATATCCCGGGACGCTCCAACATTTTATCGGACAGTCTAAGCCGGGCAATCCTTCTGTCTTACAAGTGGTCTCTAAGTCCATCGGTGGTGAAGAGAATCTTCCTTGTATGGGGTGAACCTTGCTGCGACCTCTTCATGTCTCCTTCCAACACTAAGTGCAGCAACTTCTTCGCTCTGATCCCCCCTCCAGGGGATGTCTCAAGGGACGCTCTAGTCCGTGCTTGGCCTCCCGGGTTACTTTATGCTTATCCCCCGTTACCTCTGATACTGAAGTTCCTTCAGAAAGCTTGCCAGTTGCAGTGCAAAGTCATTCTCGTAGCTCCCTTCTGGCCTCGCCAAGTGTGGATGTTCATCGTGTTTCACTGTTGCAGTCATTACTCTTGGGTTATCCTGTTGGCAGGCTACCCGCAGTCGGCCTGAATTCCAAGGTCTTGGTCCGGCGTCTGTTGCTGTCGCCTCTTCCCTGACGTCAGTGCGCCAGGGGTGTAAAAGATGCAGCCAACGCCATTTTCTTCAGTCTTTCTTGCCGCGCGGTGCCTGAAGCAAAAGCAGTTCGCAAGTGCCGGTTGGCCGACTCCTGAGATTTTCAAAATCAAATTTCAGATCCGAAGTCTTCATTAAAGCTAAGTACCCCATTGGGGAAACTTTTTTCTTGCTCCAGACCGATGTCAGAAAAAGTTAACAATTGTATTTCTTCTGGGAAGCAAATACCTCATAAGGATTTTCATTCTTACTGTATTCCTTGCCTAGGCCCTGATCACGACGTTGCTGGCTGTTGGTTTTGTTAGATTTAACCAACGCACTATTAAGCGTCAGTATGATTTTGCCTTTCATTACTTTGGCCGAAGGTTTAATTATATAATGCCGTCGGAACAGCCAACGACCGGAGTTTATAAAAAGCGCAAGGAAAAGGACAGGCATCCGAGGTCCAAAACTGACGACGAGGCCCCCGCTAGGCCAGTCGCCAGTTCGCCGGTTCTCAGTGAGGTGCTTTCGCAGCCCCTGACGCCCGCTAACTCAGGGCCACAGGCTATTTCCGACTCCCGCGTGGAGCCGACTAGGCCTCTGGATACTCGAGGTATTGGACACTCGGAAACTATTCCCTCAGATGGGTCTGGAGCCGCTGAGCAGGCATCGGCTTCTGAGGGTGTTTTCAGACCTACACAATTATATGTCGAGCCATCCTCAGCTTCAAAGACCAAGACTAAAACAGCTCTAAAGACAAAGAAACAAGTACAGCATTCTCATGGACAGACTTCCATGCCTAAGAAACAGATGTTTAAAATGGCCGAAGACCTAATTACTTTGATCAGGGGTTCCCATCCCCCTCCTGATAAGAGGCCTAGGCAAGAGACAGAATATGACTCTTCTGATCAGGTTTCAATTTCCTCTGATTCCTCTTCTGAACAGGGATACTCTTTTCCTCCCTATGAGGATTCTGATGCTGAAGAATCTATTCCTTCAGCCTCTCCTCCTGAGGATTATTCTTTTGGGGAAAACCTGCATACCATGAGGGAGCATTTTCACTGGGAGAGCCAAGATTACTCAGAATCTAAGAAAAGGCTCAGAGACTTACTTTTACTACCTCAGCACAGACCTCTTGCTATTTCACCTGTTCTAGACATTGTAGATGATGTATTTTCAGAGTCCGGACTGTTTCCTGACTCTTTACCCCCCTGCACCTGCTAAGCCAGATAGATACTACAGGGTTCCAGACTCTCATAAATTTCTATATAAAAACCCTGCTGCTGACCCAGAAACTATATCTCCGGGTCCCAAAGGGGTCAAGGCTTCCACTGCAAAAAAACCTATCCTCTCTGATAGGGATTCTAGGGCACTAGACAGATGGGGGGGGAAAGTTTACACTTCTGCTACCTTGGCTGTAAAGGCTTTAAATTGTCAGTTTCATATGCTTAAATATCAGCAATACTTAATGTCACTGCTTAAACAGAAAATGTTGACAAATTCTGAATGTTCTGATAACAAGGAAATGCAGGATTTATTGCATGCAGCTGAACAAGTGGGGAAGCATACTTTGCAATGTTTTTTTGATTCACTGGAGGCCTCTTGCAGGGCCGCTGTTACAGGTTCTGTCATTAGGAGGCATGCTTGGTTAAAGGAACAGAATCTGCCTGATCATGTTAAAGCACAATTATTGGATGCTCCATTACAGCATGATACTTTGTCTGGTGTTAAGGCAGAAGAGGTGTTGAAGAAAATGGAGGATAAAGTGAAATCCATGCAGACAGTTAAGGATTTCCTACAGGTACAGCCACCCAGATTTAGCAGGAACTTGCCTACAAAGAATTGGTCCTTTCCAGTGTCAGACAGGCCGCAAAGAGGCAGATACAAACGCCCCAGAGGCCGATCTCAGCCCCAAGGCTCATACAGGCCTAAACAGTGGGGTGCTTCTACCTCAAAAAGCGGAGAAGAAAAATTTGAACCATACAGGAAAGAGTCCCAATGACTTTCCTCTACCAGAACCAAGCACTTATCTTTTGGCAGCCCCCTTAGGGGGGAAACTAGCACTTTTTTCACCAAATTGGCACATGATTACCCATGACAAATGGGTGTTGAACATAGTGACTCAGGGCTACATGTTCCACTTTCACACCCTGCCAAGGGCAAAAGGTATGCCAGACCTGCCACACAATCAATGGGCAGAGGCACAAAAGCAAGTTTCATCCCTCATGGACATGAGGGCCATTCAACAAGTACCACAACAAGAGCAGGGACAAGGATTTTACTCGAGACTTTTCTTGGTGCCCAGAAAGGACAAAGCCTGGAGACCAATACTGGACCTGTCTATACTAAATACGTTTCTGGACGTTCCAAAATTCAAAATGTTGACTCTGCAGCAGCTACTGCCCATACTGGGCAAGAAGGCTTGGCTCATAACTTTGGACCTAACAGAGGCATACCTGCATGTCCCAATCAGACAATCTTGCAGAAGATGCCTCTGATTCATAGCTGGCTCAATGCACTACCAATTCTCTGCTCTGCCCTTTGGCTTATCTACTGCACCCAGGGTCTTCACAAAATGCCTGGCACCAGTAATTGCATTTTGCAGACAAAGAGGAATTCAAATATATCCTTACTTGGATGACTGCCTTATTCAAGCAGAGAACAAAGTCATTCTACTAAAGCATCTGACGTTTGTAAAAATATTACTAATTTGCCTAGGGTACGCAGTAAACAAAAATAAATCAAAACTAGTACCTTCTCAAGAGATGATATTCCTGGGTGCAAGCTTAAATACAACTTGCCAGATGGCTTATCTCACGCCAGACAAACAAAGGCAACTGACTTCTTACTTCAAAAAAATGTTGGCAACAAAGACCCAATTATCTGCAAGGAAAATTCTGCAGGCTTTGGGCTTCATGGCATCCTGCATTCTGCTAATTCCATATGCCAGACTGCGTATGAGGAAACTACAATGGTATCTAAAAAGTGTTTGGACTCAACATTGCCACAGCCTGGAAACATTAATTACCCTCATTCCCTGCTTGCAACAGGAGTTTCGATGGTGGGCACAGGCCTGTCACCACAACAAGGGACAGCCATTCACTTTACCCACAGCCAGGGAGACACTAACAACGGATGCATCAGATTATGCCTGGGGGGCCCACATGGCAGGTAAATGTATTCAGGGCACATGGCCTGCAAGCCAGATGCATCTTCATATCAATCAAAAAGAGATGCTAGCTGTTCAGAATGCCCTGACAGTTTTCAAGGATCTACTTCATCCAGGACAACTACTGATAAAGACGGACAATACTACAGTCATGTGGTACATAAACAAGCAGCGAGGTGCACATTCCTACCCCCGCTGCAGACAAGCCATGACTTTGTGGGACACAGCATTGACTTATCACGTTCATCTGCAAGCACAGTTCCTGCCAGGAAAAATAAATACTCTGGCAGACGAACTAAGCAGTGGAAACTGGATCCACAAGTCTTCAGCATGATAACAAGGAAATGGGGATGCCCAGACATAGATCTTTGCCTCGCCTCACAACTGCCAACTACAGAGATTCTGCACAAGGATTTATCACAAGCAAGCATGGAAAGTAGATGCCCTATCCTTCATCTGGAAAAACCTAACAGTATATGCCTTTCCTCCACTGCCTCTCCTCCCCAAGGTACTCCTAAAGGTCAGACGAGAAGCCAAAAATGATACTGATTGCCCCAGACTGGCCACGCCAGCACTGGTACCCAATCCTAAAGAACTTGTCTCAAGGTCCAGCCTGGACATTGCCTCAAACTTCTCACTTACTGACCCAACAAAACAATCAGATCCTGCACAGCCAACTCAGGACCTTAAATCTGGCAGCATGGCGGATAATGTAGCCATTCAGAACACTCCTCTTTCAAAAGCTGTTATGGATGTTATCTTCGAGACCAGGAGGCCCAGTACCAGAAAATCTTATGCAGAAAAATGGAAGAGATTCTGTGCTTGGAACCAAGAACAAGGAATTGACATGTCTGTACCAAATATTCCTCAGATTTTACAATACTTAACTGAGATGCTGGACAAAGGCCTATCCTTTTCATCAATTAAGATCCATGCCTGTGCCATTTCAGCCCATTACAATACGGAACCACCTATCTTTTCTCATCCTTTAATAAGGCAGTACCTCAGAGGTGCCAAAAACATAAGACCTCCAAGGAGAGCACCAATACCTGCATGGGACCTCAATTATGTCTTGGAAAAACTCACACTGCCTCCTTTTGAGCCAGCCTCAACAGCTGATATAAAATTCTTATCCTGGAAAACAGCTCTGCTCCTAGCAATAACCTCTGCAAGACGAGTCTCTGAGTTACAGGCACTCATGGCTGTGGAACCTTTTATCATTTTCCATCCAGACAGGGTTTCTCTGAGGACGAACCCTACATTTATGCCTAAGGTGGTGTCCAGTGTGGCCCTCAACCAAACCATTCACTTTCCTACCTTTTATCCAAACCCACAGAACAAAGGTGAGAGACTTCTGCATTCTTTGGACATACACAGACAGCTACGCTTCTACTTGCACAGAACTAAAGCTTTCAGAAAGACTGAGCAACTTTTAGTGGCATATGCTGCAGGATCACAAGGAAAGGCTATCTCAAAACAGACCATTTCAAAATGGATAGGCCATTGCATTTGTTTTTGCTATTCACAGCATGGCAAATCAGTGCCTAAGGGCATTAGGCCACATTCTACCAGAGCAGCAGCCACTTCAGCAGCCTTCCTCAGAGGAATACCAACCAAAGACATCTTAGGGGCTGCAACTTGGAGTTCAGTGCACACTTTTACACAGCACTACCACTTACCTCTCTACTCTAAATCCAGAGCAGGCTTTGCCTCTACAGTTCTGCAGGGCCTCATAGCCTCTCCTAATCCTATTTAGCCCAGCCACCCATCCTCAGCTTTCGGATTCAACCCAAGAGTAATGACTGCAACAGTGAAACACGATGAACATTACTACAGTTGTGTACCTACCATAAATGTAGATGTTCGAGTGTATTCACTGTTGCAGTCCAGGTTACCCTCCCACCATCCCCCTTTCATTTGCTGGTACTTCTCTATTCCATACAACCTATGTGATGTATTTGCTTGTAGATGAAGGAAATGTTTACTTTAGTGCATGCATGTTTATTAACATAATCTATTTAGCCTACCCTTTTGGGGGCACCTGACATCTGGGGCAAGAAAAACTGAAGAAAATGGTGTCGGCTGCATCTTTTATACCCCTGGCACACTGACGTCAGGGAGGAGGCAACAGCAACCAATGCCGGACCTAGACTTTGGAACTCAGGCCGACTACAGGTAGCCTGCCAGCAGGATAACCCAAGAGTAATGACTGCAACAGTGAATACACTCAACATCTACATTTATGGTAGGTACACAACTGTACTTTTCCCTTCCTATGGTCTCACCTTTTGGCTCCTCCATGGACTCTAGATCCATGCCCGGATCTACTTGCTCATCAGTCGGGCTTGCCCCTGCCCAACCTGGACAGTCTCAAGCTGACTGCGTGGCTGCTTCAGTTCCCATGATCATCAGGACTCCCGGACTTTCATCCCCTGTTAAGAACATTCTGTAGCATCTCTCAAAGCTTCCACTAGGAAACTCTACAGTAGCAAGTGGAGACGTTTTTCCATTTGGACCTCTCAACGCAATCAGAACCCTTTTACAGCCCCCATTCCAGTCGTTTTAGATTTTTTGGCTGGTCTCTTTCAATCGGGCGCAAGTTCTTCCACCATCAAGATTCAGCTGGCTGCCATACCTAATGTCCATGTAGGTGAAAATAAGGTTGCTCTGGCCTCTTCCAAATTGTGTAAAGTGTTCCTGAAGGGCACCTTTGTCTTGCAACCTCCAGTTAAAGAGAGAGTTCCTCCCTGGGATCTGACTTTAGTCCTTCAAGCATTGACCTCTCCGCCTTTCGAACCTGCCGGTTCAGTCCCTTTGAAATTCTTGTCTTGGAAGATGGCATTCCTGGTTGCCATCACCTCAGCTAAAAGGGTTTCAGAGTTACAGGCCTTATCCTCCATGCCCCCCTATTTGATTTTTCACAAGGACGGGGTTTCGCTGCATACAAACCCCTCCTTCCTTCCCAAGGTGTCCTCAGCAGCCAATATTAACCAATCTATAAATTTGCCAGTCTTCTCAAATTTCCAAAATAAAGGCATTTATTGGACGTCCATAGACAGCTTTGTTTTTACCTTCATAGGACTAAACCCTTCCGAACGTCGGATCAATTGTTTGTCTCATTTTCAAAACCATGTTTGTGCAAAGCAGTTTCAAAAGTGTCCTTAGCAAAGTGGATCACTCTTTGTATTGCACAAGTATACAAGGACAAAGGCTTATCTCCTCCTGGCTTACTAAAGGCTCATTCCACTAGATCAGTGGCCACTTCTGCAGCTTTCTGGTCAAAAGTACCTTTAGATGATATCTGTGCGGCAGCCACATGGGCCAATTTGCATACATTTATCTCTCATTATAAATTAGATTTGATTTCTAGAGGGAGAGCATCCTTTGGCTCTGCGGTGCTCAGAAATATCCTTCCATAAGGGCCTCCCAGGAATACTAGTTCTGGGGACTCTGTCCCATATGTGCAGAAAGAATGAAGTTAACTACTTCAGATAAAGAAGTTATGTACTCACCATAACGTTCAATCTTAGTAGTTAGATTTCATTCTTCTGCACCTTCCCTCCCTCCATCCCCCTCACTATTCAGGTCTTATCCTGTTTGGATTGTGGGTTACGTTGCTAGTTAGTGACAGCAAACTCGATCCGAGGTTAGTCAGGAGGAAGTGATGTATTATAGGTAGGGGAGGAGCTTGGAGCTCGGAGCTGATGCTTGTAAAAGTTTTGCCGGATCGGATCCGAATACCCATATGTGCAGAAGAATGAAATCTACTACTCAGATGTAACATTATGGTGAGTACATAACTTCTTTTTTTCTGCTACAACATGGTGTTTTAGTGTGTGTATGTGTTTTATTTATCTCCAGAATCACTTCTGCTTAAGTCAGCTTTTTTCTTTCACTGCTTTCAGTTGAGACTATAGAGCAGAAGAGCAGTGCATTTCACTAAGACTAATAGGTCTGTGGCCCTGTGAGAGGGGAGAAAGGAGCTGTAAATTACATTACATAGACCAAAAAAAAATGTGAATTCCTTCTGACTTAATGTGGTCATGGACTCCAGTGATCGAAAACAAAACAAATAGCTGCAGATACTTACTGTTTTTTTCCCTTGGTCAGCAAAGTTTAAAATTTTGATTTGTGGGGTGATGATATAAAGGCCAGGGAGGCATTTTTAAGAATTTTCATACAGATCCAGCTCTGTTTGCATTGTGGAAGCTAAATATAGTAGAAAATCCCAGAGAAGGGAAGAAATGACTTAATTGTGTTACATATGTGGTAGTGGAGTGGTCATTTTGTAGCGAGGAAATGCAGCTTGAGATAAGGAAGTATCAGTATGATGTTGTTCTTTAGTAATCCATAAGAAAGAGTATAATGACCATTCCTGAAGCCTTTCGGAATAGCTGCGGTTCTCAAACCTATGGCTTTTTACTAAGGAGTCGTAGCTTTTTGCATTCTTGACTTTTGTGAAGGATGCAAAAGTCAGGGGTTGTACTGCATAATAGACCAGTAATTTGTATGTTAACCGGGTTTCCATAGAGTGGCTAGATATAGCCTTCTGTATTTAGATGGACTATGTAGTATGCATTTGATGTTTATTTTCGTCCAATTTAACCTTTGGGTTATCAGATCTGACCGAATCCTACCTCTGTGACTTTTCTGAAGTTTTGGATCCAGTGCTCCGACTCCTCCCCTACCCATAATTCCCTCCACTCCACCTTAGTACCTCGGGTTTCATTTACTGCCTGAAGCAGCATGTGGGTGCTTATCTGAGGGCTCCAGATTGTGATGAGATATTTTTTTTTCTAATCTTTTCAAATTTTTTGTCTCATCTCCCCTATCTTATTTACTCATAGTATTTCATAATTTTTCTCAGTATATTTCATTTAAAGTTGGTATTAAAGGTTATAAGTCATTTGGACTTGCTTAGTCAATTAGTTTAGTGTTCATATGGTCATAGGAGGTTACTAGGCTAATGGCCTTGGGGCCATTACAAGCATAGCTAAGAGTTTATACCCAAAAAAAGAAACGTCAATCAGCACGTCACCCCTGTCAATGAAGGACACAGGTGGAACCCCCTGTGGGACAAATTTGTGGTTTCCCATCCACTCATCAGGGTTGTGCTTGAAGAGGGTCAGCAAGGTACTCTGTTTGATGTTTAGGGGAAGTCTATTCCAGAGATGGGGCAGCCTCTGGGAGGCAAACCTGTCTCTCCAGCAGGTTTTGTTGATGTTGCATATTAGATTCAGGCCTTTCAAGCGTGTAATGCGTGAATAGTTAGACTTGTGGATATGGAGCATCTCTAGTAGGGCAGGGTCCAAGATTGCCTTGTAGGCGAGACGCATCATCCCTGAGCAATCTGTACAATACCAAGTAGAGTGATAGTGATTTGAGCCTGTCCACATAGACAGGTGTTGGAGGCCATGAATTCTCTTTGTGAGGTATTTCTGTGGCCTTTCCAGTTGGTGCAGAAGTTTAGAGAGGTAGATACCAAACATGGCGTACTCTGTTACTGGTCAGAGGGAGGAGTTATAGAGTGGTAATAACCTCCTATTTTCTGGATGCAATCCCTTTACTTATGAGATTAACCAAGTAAAAAGACTTTTCTGCCCACTGCCACTACATGATGGTTGAATGTGAGATTGTCAACCTGAGTACCCAGGTCTCTCACCCGAGGTTGTGTACTTAGGGGGGTTGCCGTTGATGTGATAATCAGTGGGGGCCATGTTTTTGCTTAATGGTATGATGATACATTTATTCAGAAATTCAGAAGATGCAAGACCAGAGTGATCCTCATTGCCCCCTTTTGGCCCTGGCAAGTTTGGTTTCCCTTTATATGGCTTCATCTAGTACATCCTCTCTGGATGTTGTGTCACTATCCAAATCTTCTAAATCACTCTTCTGGAATGTTTCTGACTAAAAGTCCATGAAACTGGCTGCATGGTTCCTTCCAATTCTGACTATAGCCAGAGATGCTAGGCTTTCTGTTTCAGTGGTTCACATTATTTCGACTTCTCAAATAATCTACCAAAAAGACTTACCAGAGTAAATGAAAAAATATGTACAATTTGGGCCTTATCAAAAAGCTTAGACCCTCTCTTAGCACATTTCTTTTCTGTGTTAGAGTTTTTGTCTGAGCTTTTTCAGAGCGGTTCTAGTTTTTCTACAGTTGAAGTACAGATGAAGTCAAGGTGTAAATGGCTGCCATTTCTAGTTTTTCACAGACAAAGTGATACCTCCATAGCATTTCTGAAAATTTGTAAAGCCTTCTTAAAGAACCTTTTTGCTGAGACCTCCAATTAAGGACCCCTTCCCCCCCCCTGGGATATCATAGTTTTTCTGCAGACTTTATCTCACCCTCTCCTTTGAACCAGCAGCTTCTGCAGACTTGACAGATTTTTGTCTTGAAAACAATTTTCCTAGTTGTGATCACGTCAAGATGAATCTCTGAGCTTCAAGCCCTTTCTTGCAACCCCCCATTTAGTTTTCCATAAAGATGGAGTTGCACCAATAACTAATGCATCCTTTCTACCTAAGATGACATCTGAATAAAGCCTAAACCTGTCTGTTAACATACCAGTGTTCTTCCCAGATATTAAAATAAAGTGGTGTATATACTGCACATGCTAGATGTTCATCTTCAACTCTGGTTCTGTCTTCATAGAACAAAGGGTTTCAGAAAGTCAGACCAACTTTCTGTAGCTTTCCCAAAGGCTAAACTGGGCCAGGGCATCTCCAAATTTACCCTTTCAAGATGTTTGAGTGTATTTCCTTTGCCTACACTAAAAGAGGTATTATTTTTATGTACAAAACCCAAAGCTCATTCTGCATGGGCAGTAGCTATCTCTATAACTTTTATTTATTTATATTTATTTTATTTGACATTTGTTTACAGGGAAAGTCTGACTGAGAGAGAGTCTATTTTCAGCGGAGGGCCAGGGAGAAACACTCTAGATGCATGTCTTTGGAATGTAGGAAAAAACCTGAGCACCCAGAGGAAACCCATGCAATCGCAGGAAGGGTGTGAAGACTGCACAGAAGGCACCCCAGCTGAGAACTGAGCCAGAGAACCTCTTGCTGTGAGGCAACAATGCAAACTGCTGCACCACTGCGTCATCCTTTTATGAATAAAATCTCAATTTATGTCATTTTTACAACTACTTGGTTTGTGGTTCACACCTTTCTGTCTTCGTACAAATTGGATATCCAGTCTAAGAACACTTTAACTTCAGATGTTCTTCTTGTTTCACTGTTGCAATCATCACATTTGGGTTATCTGTTTGCAGGTAGCCCTCAGTCGGCCTGATTATCAAAGTTTTGGGTCCTGCGTCGGTTGCTGTTTCATCTCCCATGACGTCAGGGAGTCAGGGGTATAAAGCATGCAGCCGATGCCATTACATCAGTCTTTCTTGTCGTGCGGTGCCCGAAGCAGAAGCAGTTTTCAAGTGTTTGTCTGACTCCTGAAATTTTCGTATTTGAGTTTCAGATCTGAAGTCTTCAACTAAGCTAAGTACCCTGTTGGGGAACCCTTTTCTTGCTCTAAACCGATGTCAGTAAAAGTTAGCAATTTGTATTTCTTGTGGAAAGCAAATGCCTCACAAAGAATGTCCTTCAAGGATGCATCTGCAGTCTTCACAAATGGGTTGTCCTGTCGTCAGGCAGCCCTTTGGTCGGCCGGATTCCAAAGTCTGGGTCTGGCTTCAGCTGGTGTCGCACTTCACCCGACGTCATTGCGGCAGTTCTTCGGGTATAAAGGCATCAGCCGACGCCATTTTCCCCAGTCTTTCTTGCCGCGTGGCGCCCGAAGCAGAAGCTGTTCGCAAGTGCCGGTCGGTCAGATCCAGAGATTACTACTACCGAATATTACTTCGAAGACTTCTAAAAAGCTAAGTACCCCGTTGGGGACTCTTTCTTGCCTCAGCCAATGTCAGAGAAAGTGAATAACTGTTTATCTTGTGGGAAACAAATACCTCATAAAGATTTCCACTCCTATTGCATACATTGTTTAGGCCCAGACCACGACGTAGCAGCTTGTCTAGCCTGTGCTTCTTTTAACCGACGGACGCTTAGACGTCGGTTGGAGTTTGCTGAACAGATTTTCGGCTCTGATTTTGCATATATTATGCCGTCGGATCCTCCGACTACGCAAAGTACCAAAAGCAAAGAAAGGACCGACACTCGCGGTCCGCGGTTTCGGCCGAAACCGCGGTTAAGCAAACCACGAGTGTCTCTGTTTCGGCCGAAACCGAGCAAGCGGTTCTTTCTTCAGCCGAAATCATGCCTTCTACCGAGGCCTCTTCTAACCTGGTAGAAACGGCTTCTGAAATCCAACCTTCTGTTGCGGTTTCACAGGATTTATCAGATACCATTCCCCTGGATATTTCTACCCCTGCACGTGGAGCTGCTAGGCCTCCTGCAGCAATGTCTATTAAGGCCTTTGCCAGGGCTAAAGCAGCCAAAGCATCAAAAACGGTGCTTGCCAAGCCCCCTTCTCTCAGGCCCAGCACCAGCTCCCATATGCTTACTTTGGCTGAGGATCTCATCTCTTTAATTCGTGGAGCCCAGCCTCATCCAGACAGGGCCTCTCCCTCCTCCAGAAAAAAGGCCTAGAGCAGAGCCCCCTGAGCCAGTATCCACAGATGATTCCTCTGATGACTCAGAACATACAGACCCTCCTGAGGCTGCTTATTCTCCTTACGAAGACTCTGATGCTGAGGAGTCCATCCCTTCAGCCTCTCCTCCTGAGGAATTTTCCTTTGGGGAAACCTTGCATGCTATGAGGGAACAATTTCAGTGGCAGGGCCAAGATTTCTCAGACTACAGAAAAGGCTTAGGACCTTTCTACATTTGCCACAGCATAGGCCTTTAGCTATACCTCCAGTACTTTCTGTTGTTGATGATGCATTTAATGATGCTTGCACTGCTCCTGATTCATTACCTCCGGCTCCTGCTAAGCCCGATAGGTTCTACAGGGTCCCGGACACTCATCACCATTTATATAAGGCTCCTTTTGCAGATCCAGAGACTATCTCCCAGGGTCCTAAAGCCGTAGCAGCTACTTCCACTAAAAACCCCCTCCCTCTGAAAGGGAATCCAGGTCCTTAGAGATGGGGTAAAAAAGTTTACACCTCTGCTACTTTGTCAGCTAGAGCTTTGAACTGCCAATTTCATATGATTCAATACCAAGAGTTTATGCTTGACCAGTTGACTAAAAGCTGTCCTCTGAAGAATCTTTAGATAAGAAATATGTTCAAGAAATGGTACATAACATACAGCAGGTTAGTGACCATTCTTTAAAATGTGGCTATGATGCACTGGAGGCTTCCTTTAGATCAGCCATGACTGGCACAGTTATCAGGAGGCATGCATGGCTGAAAGAACAGGCATTACCAGACCATGTCAAATCAAAGCTTTTGGATGCACCTATGGACAAGGTCAGTTTATTTGGTTCCCCTGCGCAACAGGTACTAAAAAAGATGGAAGAGAAAGCAAAATCTGTACAAACAGTGGAAGATTTCTTACAAGTTCAACCTCCAAGGTTTAGCAGGAACTGGCCCTCCAAGAATTGGTCCTTTCCAGACTCCTCTAGGGCACAAAGAGGCAGGAATAGGCCGAGAGGCAGAAACCAAACCAGGGGTGCCTACAGGGGCGCCAGTGGCAAGGTAACAACCAGCGAGGCACGGATGCAACCACCACCACTACAACAACTCATTCACAGTGACTTGGTGGCACCGCCTACCAGGGAACAACTAGAAGCACCCTTAGGCGGAAAGCTAACCTTATTTTCAACGAACTGGCATTGCATCACAAGAGAAAAATGGATTTTGCAAACTATAGACCAAGGTTACAGGTTCCATTTCCATACTCTAGCAAGCAAAAGAGGAATGCCAAACCTGCCACCTACTCAAAGGACAGAAGCTCTAAAGCAAATATCTCAATTACTAAGAATGAGAGCTGTGGAAAAGGTACCACCTTTGGAGCAAGGAAAGGATTTTACTCCAGACTCTTCCTGGTACCAAGAAAAGAAAACAAATGGAGGCCTATTCTAGACCTGTCCGCTTTAAACACATTCCTCATTGTTCCAAAATTCAAAATGCTGACCCTACAGCAGCTTCTTCCCATGCTGGTCAAGGAGTCTTGGCTGGTAACTCTAGATCTCAAGGAGGCATACCTGCACGTCCCCATAAGACCAATTTGCAGAAGATACCTCAGATTTCTTGCAGGATCAGAGCATTATCAATTCTCAGCATTGCCCTTTGGCTTATCTACTGCGCCCAGAGTGTTCACGAAATGCCTGGCATCAGTAATCGCTCATTGCAGACTTCAGGGGATTCAAATCTATCCCTACCTGGACGACTGCCTGATACAAGCGGACAACAAAATAAAACTAACAGAAGACCTACAAAGAGTCATTTACCTGCTGCAAGCCCTGGGATATACTGTCAATATAAAAAAGTCAAGGCTGATTCCATCCCAAAGAATAACCTTTCTGGGTGCAGAACTGGACACATCAAATCAAATGGCATCCCTAACTGCAGAAAAGAAAGAGCAGCTTCCTCTCTACTTCTTGGCATTAACAAAGCAGAACCATCTAACTGCAAGAAAAGTGCTGCAAGCTCTAGGCTTCATGGCATCCTGCATAATACTGGTCCCTCATGCCAGGCTGCATATGAGAAAGCTACAATGGTACCTAAAGAATTTGTGGTCTCAACACAAGCACAGCCTAGAAACCAAAATTCCAATGATTCCCTGCCTGAAGAAAGAGTTCCTATGGTGGGCTCAGGCCTGCCAATCAAACTCAGGACTGCCCTTCTGCAAAAGCCAACCAAAACAAACCATCACGACAGATGCCTCAGACCTCGGTTGGGGGGCACACATGCTGGACAGGTGCATTCAAGGCCTATGGACTCAAGACCAGCTGCACCTGCACATAAATCTAAAGGAAATGATGGCAGTAAAATTGGCAATCCAGGCCTTCAAACCTTTTTCTCCAAGAAGGTCAGCTGATGATAAGGACAGACAACACCACAGTTATGTGGTACATCAACAAACAGGGAGGCACACACTCATATCCTCTATGCCGGCTGGCACTGGACCTATGGGATGTGGCTCTGAGCTACAACATTCAGTTACAAGCAATTTATGTACCAGGGAAGGAAAACATTCTAGCAGACATATTAAGCAGAACTACCACAGATGCCCACGAATGGATGCTGCATCCGGACATCTTCAAAGCCATCACAAGAGAATGGGGATTACCACAAATAGACTTGTTTGCATACCCACTCAATCACCAGCTAAAGAAATTCTGCACAAGGACGTACCACCCACTTGCTTGGAAGGTGGACTCCCTATCTTTCAGTTGGAAAAACCTGATAGCATCGCATTCCCACCACTTCCTTTGATGCACAAGGTGCTTCTGAAGATCAAAGAGGAACATCCGAGGATCATTCTGATAGCTCCAGACTGGCCAAGACAACATTGGTATCCATTGCTGAGGAGCATGTCCCGGGAACAAATATGGACACTGCCCTGATCCCATTACTGTTAACACAGAACAACTTCAACATCCTGCATCCAAACCTGAAAACTCTGCAGCTAACTGCCTGGAACATTACATGACAACAATTAACCCAAATTTATCCCAAAGGGTTAAGGACATAATCCTGGAGGCTCGAAGACCTTCAACAAGAAAGAATTATGCAGCAAAATGGAAAAGATATCTCACTTGAGTACTGCAAAGGGGCAAGAAGTGACACTGGTGAACATAGCCAACATCCTGGAGTACTTGGCAGAGCTCTTCCATACAGGCCTGTCCTACTCTTCCATCAAGATACATGCCTCAGCTATTTCAGCAGAATACAGCTTGGATCCTCCTGTCTTCTCGCATCCTCTGCTCAGACAGTTTCTGAGAGGAATTAAAAATGTGAAACCTCCCCGGAAACCTCCATTACCAGCATGGGACTTGAACGTTGTACTAGAAAAATTGACACTTCCCCCCTTTCGAACCAGCAGCAACAGCAGAATTACAATACTTATCCTGGAAGACTGCATTCCTGCTGGCAATAACTTCAGCAAGAAGGGTCTCTGAACTACAGGCATTAATGGCAGTGCAACCCTTCCTGATCTTCCATCAAGATAGAGTGTCCATGAGAACAAATCCTACATTTATGCCTAAGGTGGTATCCAGAGTCTCTTTAAATCAGGCTATCCACCTTCCTACATTCTTCCCCAACCCACAGAACAGGGGAGAAAGGCTACTACATACCTTGGATGTGCATAGACAATTACGCTACTACCTGGACAGGACAAAAACCAATAGAAAAACTGACCAGCTTCTGGTAGCATATGCAACAGGGAAGGAAGGAAAACCAATTTCAAAACAGACAATCTCCAAATGGATAGGAAATTGCATTAGATTTTGTTACTCCTATCATGGAAAGAAAACTCCAGAGAACATCAGGCCTCACTCCACAAGGGCTACAGCCACTACCACAGCTTTCTTACGAGGAGTGGCTACCAAGGACATTATAGAGGCTGCTACTTGGACCTCCGTGCATACATTTGCCAAGCATTATAATTTACCTTTATACTCTAGATCCCGAGCTGGTTTTGCCACTGCTGTTTTGCAAGGGATCCTAACTACACCATAATCTCTACTCATTCCTCCTCCCCTAGTTTAGCTATGGTATTCTACCCATTTGTGAAGACTGCAGATGCATCCTTGAAGGACATAATACAGTTTTGTACCTACCATAAATGTAGATGTCCGAGAGGAATGCATCTGCAGTCAGGATTACCCACCCTCCTTCCCCTCTGAGGTACTCCTAGGGTATTTGCCAACCTTCAGCTAGCTTGGGGGGGATCTATTATGGTGTATTTGTTTGTATATATGTACATACATGCTTATTTTGTGTGTTTGCTCTCTACTATTTGGAAACTTTGGCATTTATCCAAATTTAGCCATCCAAGAGGGCACCTGGCATCTGGGGCAAGAAACACTGAGGAAAATGGCGTCGGCTGATGCCTTTATACCCGAAGAACTGCCGCAATGACGTCGGGTGAAGTGCGACACCAGCCGAAGCCAGACCCAGACTTTGGAATCCGGCCGACCGAAGGGCTGCCTGACGACAGGACAACCCATTTGTGAAGACTGCAGATGCATTCCTATCGGACATCTACATTTATGGTAGGTACAAAACTGTACTTTTTCATTCGTACTGCATTCCTTGCCTAGGCCCAGGGCCACGATGTACCTTGTTGTCGGTTTTGTGCCTTATTGAAACCTCATACTATTCATAGTCTGTTCATTTTCGCATCTAAATATTTTGGTACTCTGTTCTATTATCCAGAAGTGGCTTTGGTAAGCCACCCGACTATTGACATTCCCAAAAAACGCAAAGATAAAGACAGAGACAGACCCCATAGGTCCACAGCTGCCAATGACGCTTCTCCTAAGCTAGTCGCCAGTTCGCTGGTACTCTGGTGCTTTCGCAGCCCCTGATACCTGCTACTTCAGATTCGCAGGCCTCTACTAAGACCCATTCGGAGTCTGGTATGCCGCGAGATGTTTCTTCGACTGTGGAACATGTGGATGACTCTACCTTGGATGGGTCCAGAGCTGCTGTGCTGGCACCGGCTTCTGAGGGTGTATTCAGGCCTACTAACTTGCATATTAAACCGACGCCATCTTCTTCTTCAAGGCCTAAAACTCGATCCATGCCCAGAAAACCAACTCCCAGACCGTATGGCCAGGCCCCTATGCCTAAAAAACTAATGTTAAGAATGGCTGAAGACCTTATTACTCTAATCAGGGGAAGCCACCCTTCCCCCTCTGAGACCTAGAACTGATTTTCCTTCTGATTCTTCTAATCAGGATTTTGAAATTTCTGTTTTTTTCTGGTGACCAAGATTTGCCGTTATCTACCTATGAGGATTCTGATGCAGAGGACTCCATTCTGCTTCCCAGGATTTCTGTTTTGGTGAAACCTTGCATACTCGTAGGGAGCAATGTTAAGTTGTCTATCTCGCCTTCATTCTTGCTGGATGGGTTCGGAGCCGACCTCGGCTCCGACCACTCTTAAAACTCGAGAGTTGGTTCCACCGGCTCGAGGCTCCCTATATCCCACAATGCTAGGCGAGTTACCTCAGATCTCCTTTCCCGCTACACCTATCGAGGTCTTGTTTTCTACCGCTTCTTGCTAAGTGACTTTTCTTCTGAAGTTAGTCTATTAAAGCCCCTTTAATTTTAATATTTTACTTATTCCCCTTAGTTTAGAGGAATTGTTACCCCCTTTCTAAAAATTTCCTGTTTTTTTTTTTTTCCCTTAAGAACTTTAAGTTCTACCCTTGGGCGTACAGGCCTTTTTCTTTCCTAGTGGAGTGTGTGTGTTATTTTTCTTATTTTAAAACCTAGTTAGTGGTTTATTATAATTTAAACTAGACAGGGTGTAATTAGTGTGTTTGTGACTGTGTGTGTGATTACACCCTTTGAGATGTCTAAAGAAGCAAAGGTCTCAGTTCAAGAAGTGTGATGCGTGCTGTCAGAAAATGTCTCTGACAGGCGCTCACACTTCTTGTCTACTGTCTGGGACCTTTGCACCTGCAGGACTCCTGTGCTGTGTGCCATGGCTTCAGCCCCAGGGTCCTGCAGGAAAGAAAAATAAATTAATTTTAAGGGGCTTACTCAAGCCAGAGGATTCCCTTTCTGTATCTACAGGGAAGCCCTCTAAGGCATCTAGGTCTTGGCTCCGACAACTGAGCGAGACCTAAGGTTTCTAAGCCTCTGCCTACATCGGCTCCGGCTGGAGCCGATGAGTCTCAGTCCACAGTTTCTGTGGTTCCCTCGGCTCGGCTGGAGCCGAGGTATAAATTCCCGTGTCGGCTCCGACCAGACCTTGAGCCGACAACTAGGAAGAGGTCCAGGTCACCATCCCTTGGCTCCGTTCACTCTGCTCCAGGATCTCCCCTGCTGTCTGAGCGGGCCAAAGATCTCACTCCTCTAGGTCATCGAGGCTGTCGGATCATGACCTTCAGAGGGTAGTGAGTCGACTTCTTAAGTCCGAGGCACTGGCCCAGATGCTTCAGAGCCCGACTCATCAGTCGATGCCTGCCCGGTCCATCAATATATTCCTCCTTGACTCTCTTGAGCTCGGGCGGTCGTCCGGAACCGAGACTGTGGTAGCGTCGGAGCCGATACAATTGTCTTGGCTCCGTCGTCGGCTCCGATTTCTTCCTTGGAAGAATCTCGGCGCGGACTTCCCTCGTCGGCTCCGAGGGGTGAGTGGCATCGGACCCTTGTCCGACCCGCTCTTCCTCTCGGAGCTTGGCTGGTGAGTTCGGCTCCGACATCGACCTCGAGCCATCACTGTCGGTGCCGAGGGGTTCTTAGCTTCTCGGAGCGGGGACCTCTGGCTTTGCCTGACAGGGGTGCATTCGAGGTCATGCGGAGTGTGTTAGAGCCTGGCTCTACTCCACAGTCGGCTCCTTCCGCCCCTCCCTCTACGGTGCCTCAGGTCAAGTCGACTCACTCCCTCATCCCGGACCGCAGAGAGCCAGC
Source organism: Protopterus annectens (assembly GCF_019279795.1). NCBI lineage: Eukaryota > Metazoa > Chordata > Ceratodontiformes > Protopteridae > Protopterus > Protopterus annectens. Next base: position 388,703,636 of record NC_056741.1, on the reverse strand, counting down.
TCCTCAGGAACCCCCTGTGGGGATTTCATCCTCTACCGAGGCCTCTCCTGATTTGGCAGAAGAGCCCCCTCTGAAGAGGAAGTGTAAGAGGAAACACATTGACTCACCTGAGTCCATCACGTCTGACACAGATTTAGATGATTCTGAGGGTTCCCCCCGTTCCCCTTCTGAAGATGTCTCATTTGCAGACATTCTAGAGATCCTGAAGCAGAGGGGAAATTGGCCAGTCCTCAACCCTTCGGAGGATGAATCTGTGTATCTTGAGGCGTTTGGCTCTCGCCCTTCCACCTCCTGGGTGTCTCCCCCCTTTGACCCCCTCATGCAGGTGGTTGCTAAGAAGGCATGGACGGCTCCTGATTCAGTGGACCCCACTCCCAGGAGACCCTCCAAGTTTATAACGGCACCAGCAGACAAACAGTTCTTGGCGAAAGGAGTCTCTGTGGGTGCTATGGTGGTAGCTGCTGCCACTAAGAAGGAGCTAGCTGATCCTTCAGTACCTGTCCATACACCTAACAAGGAATCTAGGTCCATGGACAGGTACGGGAAGCGGATGTTCTCGTCAGCGACATTTACCATGCGTTAAGCTGAACTACCTATGCCATTTTACTCGTCTTCAAAGGGACTTGATCAAGGAAGCGAGTGAAATGTTAAAGGACCTACAGCTGCGGGTTTTCAAGATAAGATGAACACGCAGCTGGCTACCCTTAACTCCATAACCAACTCCTCCATGCCTTCTTTCTTACGCGGCTGATGGAGCGAGTAGAGCCGCAGGGACAGGTGTGGCCTTACGTAGGCATGCCTGGATGCGGCTATGCAATTGCGGACCCCTTCAAGGCGTCTTTCACTAACTCCCGTTTGATGGATCATCTCTCTTTGGTCCTCAAGTGAAAGAAACCTTGACTAGGTGCGAAACTGATGGCAAGACCCTTTCTGCCGTCAGTCCGTTTTCTACTCCTTCTAGGCCTTACCCCAAAGGCCAGAAAGGTGGAAAGATGTGGTTCCGTAAACAATCTCAAGGGACTTCGCCTGGCGACAGAGTCGTTTCCCGCCAGAGGCAGAGGCGGGAATAACAATGGTAGGCGTAAGCCCTAGGGGCAGGGGGTCCGTAGAACCAGGGCAATCGGAAACCTTCTCTGACAAGCCCTTTCAGCATCCCTGAGGTGTTGCCCGACTGCCCACCTTCGGAGGCAGTCGGGAAGATTGTCACTGTACCCAGAAGCCTGGCTATCCCTGACTCAAGACAAATGGGTACAGTCCATCATTTCCGAAGGCTATTCTATCCCCTTTCTTCGCTTTCCAAATCAATCAAAAAAATCCCTTCCAGATGTTCCACCCGCTCAAAGGGATCTAGCGGTTTTAGAGATTTCAAAACTGCTTGCAAAAAGAGCAATTCAGCCAGTTCCAGCAGACCAGCAAGGATCCGGAATCTACTCAAGGTTTTTTTTAGTTCCAAAGAAAACAGGGGACTGGAGACCAATTTTGGATCTCAGTGTCTTGAACAGATCAGTCAAGAAAACAAGATTTCGGATGGTCACGCTGCAGTCCATCCTTCCCCTATTGGGAAAAGGGAACTGGATGTGCTCTATAGACCTTCAGGATGCGTACTATCACTTTGTAGTGATAGGCTTTGTAGTAATATAGATGATCTGGAAAAAGAAGCACAGCACTTAGAAAAATTATTTATAGATAGAGGATATAGTTCCACCATGGTCTCTGACATAAAGTTCAACATCCTAGGAGATATTCTATCTATTCCAAGAGACAATAAAGTTAGGCAATTTAAGAGCAAAGGCATAAGGTATAATAAAGATAAAGAGACCAGAAATAATTTAATAGATTATACTGTTGCATATACCAGTGATATTCATAAGATTCAGCAGGTCATACATACTAACTGGTACATTCTCACATTGGACTCACTCACCAAGAGATTTGTAGGGAAGAGACCCTCCTTTGTTTTTAAAAACTGTAGGAATTTAAAAAGAATTTTATGTGGAGATGTGAACATCACTAAAGACACACTAAGCATCCCGGTTCATAACATCACAACTAAGGCTTTTGGCACCTATCCATGCCACAGTTGTAACAGATGTGGATATATTACTAAGACACAATATTTTACACATCCTAGTACTTATTTTGTTTTTAAACCACATTTTCGAGCAAGTTGCAATACCAGGAATTTGATATATTTGGCCACCTATAACAAATGTGAAGCCTTCTATGTAGGACTAACAAAAAGAAGGTTGCAGGAACGCATATACAATCATCTTTATGATATACGAAAAGGTGTAGACAGTAATGCGTTGGCCAAACATGTTATAGAATTTTCTACACACTCTTTTTCTTTTAGAGTTTTACAAATAGTGATTCCTAATAAAAGAGGAGGGGACAAAGAGAATCAGTTGGCACTAATGGAGCTCGAATGGATTCTCCGTTTGGGCGCACATATTGAACCAGGGCTTAATAGCCAAGTGTCCATTAAACCCATGCTAATATCTAGGAAGTAATAAGTTAGCTTTTAACATCTTTGGCAGATAAATACATTTGTATATTCTATTTTTCAAATGTTTTTTATTCGATGAACTATATATATACAAATGTAAATGTTGCATTCATGATAATTAAGCTAATGCAGTATCATTACTTGAAGTAAATATTTTTATTTCTTGTAAATAGATATATATAATGCTTCTTGACATTTTTATAAATGCTATGTATGTACATCACTGCAATTAGCTTCTAGTGAAACTTCTATGTTTTGTATGACTTAGTGATTTTATATAGTTATATATATTAATATTGAATATAATTAAAATTGAATAAAGTTATATTAATCTATATTTTATCAATATATAGTCATATATATACATATATAAATTTGATAAGTCTTGAATAGTGTTTGATATGAGTTTTTAATTAAGTAAATGAATATAAGTTTATAATTTAGATTGATGCATTTTTATATATATATATTTTTGCATTATTGTTTTAGTTCTATAGTTGTACTAATGCGTGTAAAGGTTTATATAATAATAAACACGCAAAGCGCGTCCAGCATATTTAAAAGAATGTAACAGCAGTTTGTTTGTGCTTTAAGTTAGCAAGCGCACTCTAATGGTTACAACGGTTACTGCTGAAGCGCTTGAATGTTTTTTAGATTTTTAGTTGTTTGAAAGTTAATTAATTAATTGGGTAATGAGCAGACTTTCCCGCCTTGGAGCGGTTCTATAAAATTCTTACACAAACTCAAATGATTCATCTGAAGAAGCGTGGATGGTACCACGCGAAAGCGCTCATCACTTTTACTTCCAATAAATTGTTTGTTCCTATCTTAAAGATTGTTTGTGGATTTTGTTCCTGATACAGCAGCCTTCAGCCTATGTTGGATATTCCGAATGTGCATTGGTACTAAACTTTTTTCCACATTGATGCGTACTATCACATAAAAATGAACAGACGCTCCAGAAGATTCCTCCGCTTCAGGCTGGGAACCAGTCATTTTCAGTTCAGGGCCCTGCCCTTTGGTCTCACCACTGCCCCCCGGGTGTTTACCAAATGCATGGCAGTGGTAGCTTCTCACCTGAGACGACAAGGATTCCAGGCGTTTCCATATTTGGACGACTGGCTCCTCACAGCTCCCACCAAGCATCTCCTTCTGATGGCCAGGGATTACACTTTTCGCATTTGTCAAAAGCTAGGCATTTCAATAAATTGCGAAAAGTCTGTTTTGTCGCCTTGTCGTGCTATTACTTTCATAGGTGCAAATCTAGACACAGTAGACATGTCTGCGAGACTAACACATCAGAGAATAACAGACATTCACAAACTGGTCTCACTCCTTTTCAACAACAACAGAATCAAAGCCAGGTTAGTTCTGAAAGTGTTGGGAATTATGGCGGCCATACCTCTGCTTCCATTAGCCAGATTCCACATGCGGATCCTTCAATGGATGCTCTTTACACAATGGTCATACCAGCAACTTCCAATGTCTCACACCATTATGATCACGCAGGCGTGCAAAAATCATCTCATGTGGTGGATGTCTTCCCCTCAGCTCTTGTTGGGAAGACCCTTTGTTCCACCCCCTCCGGTTGCTACTCTGACAACGGATGCCTCCCTGATCGGGTGGGGGGGGCATTATCAGGGCAGGACGGTCCAGGGCACATGGCAACCAAGCGAATGCCACTTGCACATAAATGTTCTGGAGATGAGAGCAGTGCTTTTAGCGTTGCAAGCCCTTCAAGACTCTCTTCCCTTGGGAGCGATTGCAATCCAGACAGACAATATGTCTGTAGTGTGGTACATCAACAAACAAGGCGGAACCAGGTCATACCCCTGTGTCGAGAAGCACTCAGATTGTGGCAATGGGCGATTTCTTCTCAGCGGTTTCTGATAGCAACGCACATCCCGGAAGTCCAATCAAATTGCGGACAAGTTGAGCAGGGCTATCCTCATGCCTCACAGTGGTCTCTGAAAGACTCTGTTGTGAGAGAAATTTTCCTCAAGTGGGGTCAGCCTTGCTGCGATCTTTTTGCTACTCCCCAAAACAGCAAGTGCAGAGAATATTTCACTCTATTCCCTTTACCAGGCCAACCCAGCAGAGACGCTCTAGTCCAAGTTTGGCCCGGGGACTTCTGTATGCATTTCCTCCCTTCCACTAATGTCTCAAGTGATACAGAAAGCTATCGCTCAGAAGGCCTCATTGATCCTCATTGCTCCGTACTGGCCTCGACAGGTGTGGTTCCCCTTTCTACATCAATGTCTATTGGAGCGACCGTGGCATCTGGACCTAGTTCCAGATCTTTTGATCCATCAGTCGGGTCAGTTACATCGCTCCCTCCCCTCTCTTAACCTCACTGCTTGGTTCCTCCAGTTCCAACCTTAGCCAGGCTTCCTCAATTATCTCACTCTGTTCGAGATATTTTGATAGCTTCCCATAAATCTTCCACTCGGAAGATTTATTTGAGTAAGTGGAAGCGCTTCACATATTGGGCTCAAGGAAGGGACATAGATCCTTTCACTGCTTCCATCCAAATAGTCCTTGATTTTCTAGCTGAACTCTTCCATGCAGGTTCATCTCCCTCTACTCTTAAAGTTCAATTGGCAGCTATTTCTAACTTTCATGTGGGTATTTCTGAATCTGCCTTAATGTCCCACAAGCTTTGCAAAGCATTTTTGAAAGGAGTTTTTCTGCTCAGACCTCCTATAAGAAATCCTCCTTCTCCTTGGGACCTAAATTTAGTTCTTACTTATTTGATTCTACCCCCTTTCGAACCTGCAGCATCCTGTTCTTTAAAACTGCTATCATGGAAGACTCTCTTTCTGGTAGCTATTACTTCAGCTAGAAGAGTTTCAGAGCTTCAAGCACTCAGCTGTCGACCTCCTTATCTATTGTTTCATAAGGACAGAGTACCTTACGAACTAACCCGTCCTTTTTGCCTAAGGTGGTCTCGACGTCAAATCTAAATCAAAGCATTGACCTCCCTGTCTTTTTTCCAGAATATTCCAATAGGTCTGAACAAAAATTACACTGCCTGGATGTTCATCGTCAATTGAGGTACTACTTGGATAGAACAAAACAATTCAGAAAATCTGATCAGCTGTTTGTCTCCTATCACGGAAAGCAGAAAGGGACTTTCAGTTTCAAAGGTATCATTATCCAGATGGCTAACATCTTTGATTTCCCTTGTATATGAAATTAGACACCAAAAACTGCCTAATAAACCTAAGGCCCATTCCACCAGAGCTTTGGCTACTTCTTTAGCCTTCAAAGACAGACTGCCTATTGACACCATTTGTGCAGCGGCTACTTGGGCTACTCCTCACACTTTCATTTCTCATTATAAGTTGGACTTAGCTTCTAGGCATAGAGCTAACTTTGGTTCCACTGTTCTCAGGAGTCTGTTCCGTTAGGCCACCCGGGACAAAGTGCTAGGGACGTGGTCCCATCCAGCAAGAATGAAGGCGAGATAGACAACTTAACATATAGAAGTTATGTTCTTACCATAACGTTCCATGTTAGTTGTCTTCTTCTAGCCTTCTTCTTCCCACCCTCCTTCCCCTGGCCTGGACAGACTTAGAGGAGTTGTGATTGTGACCTCTCTTTCTACCACCTCTTTCTTAGGCATATGCTGTTGTGCATATTTCCTGGATCAGGATGTAGGTCACCCTTCTTTCTTCCTGTTGTTAGAGGTGGACTCTGTTAGAGTTATTCTGTTACTATTATAAGCTGGGGTTAGCTTACAAACGAGATCTGAGGTAACTCTCGCCTAGCATTGTGGGATATAAGGGGAGCCTCGAGCCGGTGGAACCAACTCTCGAGCTTTTAGAGTGGCAGTGGGCCGAGATCGGCTCCGAACCCATCCAGCAAGAAGAAGGCGAGAAGAAGACAACTAACATGGAACGTTATGGTAAGAACATAACTTCTATTTTCCGTTGGGAAAGCCAGGATTTCTCGGACTCCAAAAAGAGGCTTGGGGAATTCTTACTCCTGCCTCAACACAGGCCTTTAGCTGTCCCTCCTGTACTGGACATTGTAGATGATGCCTTCTCTGAATCTAGCCTGGCCCCTGACACTTTACCTCCTGCTCCCAGAAAACCTGATAGGTATTACAGTGTACCTGACTCTCACAAGTTCCTTTTTTAAAAATCCTACTCTGGATCCTGAGACCATTTCACAGGGACCCAAGGGGATTAAGGCCACTACTGCCAAAAATCCTACCCCCTCTGATAGAGATTCCAGGGCGCTGGATAGATGGGGTAAGAACGTATACACTTCTGCAATGTTAGCCATTAGGGCCTTAAGCTGCCAGTTTCATATGTTGAAGTATCAGCAGCATGTTATTGGAGTGCTTAAACAGAAAATGATGTTTATTCCTGACTGTGCTGAAAATAAAGAATTACAGGATTTAATGCATTCTGCTGAACAAGTGGGAAAACATACTTTGCAATGTGGTTTTGATTCATTAGAGGCATCCTGCAGGGCTGCTGTCACTGGGTCTGTACTTAGAAGGCATGCTTGGCTTAAGGAGCAATCTTTGCCAGGTCACGTTGAAGCTAAATTACTGGATGGTCCCTTAAACCAAGACCGCCTCTTTGGCAACAAAGCAGAAGTAGTACTTAAAAAGATGGAGGAAAAAGCTAAATCTATGCAAACTGTTAAAGATTTTCTGAAAGTACAGTCTCCCAGATTTAACAGGCATTGGCCCTCTAAGAATTGGTCCTTTCCTGCCTCTTCCAGGCCTTCTCAGTCCAAAAGCAGAACCAGCAGAACACCCAGGCTTCAGTCCCATGGTGCTCACAGGACTAAGCAGTGAGGGGTTCCCACTTCCAAAGTAGGGAGTAGTAAGACTCCCCTCTATGGTCAACTGTCTGAATGACTTAACTTTAAACCTTCCAAGCCCTGCTCAGCTGACTGTTCTTTTAGGGGGAAAGATTGCCCTGCATGCAAAAAATTGGGAACTCATTACCCATGACAAATGGGTTCTAAATATTGTTTCCTAAGGATACAGATTCCACTTCCACTCCTTACCAACCCCAAACGGTTGGCCAGACCTACCCCCAAATCAGTGGGCTGAGGCTCAAAAGCAGGTTCTCTCTTTCTTTTAAGCATCAGGGCCATTCAGCCTGTCCCAGAAGAAGATTTGGGTCAAGGTTTTTACTCAAGACTTTTCCTGGTACCCAGGAAAGACAATTCTTGGCATCCTATCCTGGACCTGTCTATCCTAAACACATTTTTGGTTATCCCAAAATTCAAGATGCTAACTCTTCATCAGCTGCTTCCCATGCTAGGCAGAAATGCCTGATTGGCAACACTGGATTTAAAGGAAGGGTACCTGCACATCCCAATAAGGGAATCTTTCAGAAGTTACCTACGATTCAGAGTAGGCTACATGCATTATCAGGTCTCTGCACTGCCCTTTGGCTTATCTACTGCGCCCAGGGTATTCACAAAGTGCCTAGCTCCAGTCATTGCATTTTGCAGGCAAAGAAATATTCAAATATACCCATACTTGGACTATTGTCTAATTCGGACAGAAAGCCAGGACATACTATTAAATCATCTGGCATTTGTACAGAAATTACTAATTATCTGGGGTACACCATAAATGAAAAGAAATCAAATCTTGTACCCTGCCAACAAATTGTATTCCTAGGAGCAAGTTTGAACACAACTTCCCAGATGGCCTACCTCACACCAGAGAAACAAGTTTATTTGGCAGCCTACTTCAATCTACTGGCCACAGAGACCCAGTTGTCACTAAGGAAAATACTGCATGCAGTGGGGTTCATGGCTTCTTGCATTCTACTAATTCCATATGCAAGACTGCATATGAGGAAACTACAATGGTATCTAAAAAGCCCCTGGTGTTAGCATTCTCAGGATCTAGAATCAATGATTCCTATCGTATCTTGTCTAAAGATAGAGTTCCTTTGGTGGGCAGAGGCCTGCCACCAAAACAAGGGACTGCCATTCTCTCTACACCCTGCCGCCCAACCTTAACAACAGATGCATCAGACTATGCATGGGGGGCTCACTTGGCAAGGCAGTGCATTCAGGGCAAATGGAACCCAAGTCAAATGCACCTACATATCAATCAAAAAGAAATGTTAGCTGTACAGAATGCTGTGACAGCCTTCAAGGACCACATTCTTCCAGGACCATTATTGGTAAAAACTGACAACACCACTGTTATGTGGTACATAAACAAGTGGGGGGAACCCAATCCTACCCTCTCTGCAGACTAGCCATGGCTCTGTGGAACACAGCCATGAGCTACCAAGTGCACCTACAGGCTCAATTCCTGCCAGGAAAGCTAAATACCCTTGCAGATGACCTAAGCAGAAATCTCATGGACACACAAGTGGAAACTGGAACCAAAGATATTCAACATGTTGAGAAATAAATGGGGAGCCCAGAGATAGACCTGTTTGCCTCCCCTCAGAACTACCAATTGGACAAATTCTGCACAAGGACTCCTCACAAACAGACTTGGAAAGAGGTTTTTCCAGGTGAAGGACAGGACATCCAGTCAGTTTATGCCTTTCCCCCTCTGCCTCTCCAAAGTGCTACTAAAGATCAAATAGGACAAACCAAGGACAATACTGATTGCACCAGACTGGCCTTGCCAACACTGGTACCCCCTCTTGCACAGTGTCACTGCTGGCACCATGGCACCTGCCTCAGACCCCTGCCCTGCTGTCCCAGCAGGAGGGCCAGATTCTGCACCCACAGCTTCAAGCCCTGAACCTTGCAGCCTGGCTAATTACCCGACTTCTGTGTTACCATCCCTCAGTAAGCAAGTGCTGGAAGTCATCCTGGAGGCAAGGAGGCCTAGTACTAGAAAATCCTATGCTGAAAAATGGAAAATATTCTGTTCCTGGAGCCAAACTCAAGGGATTGTCACAGCAGTACCCAATTTACCCCATATTCATAAATGCTTAACTGAGATGCTTCACAAGGGCCTTTCCTTTTCTTCCATCAAAATTCATGCCTCAGCCATTTCAGCACATTACAACACAGAACCACCCCTCTTCTCTCATCCACTGCTGAAGCAATTCCTCAGAGGGGCCAAAAACTTAAGACCACCCAGGAGAGCCCCTACTCCAGCCTGGGACCTTAACTTTGTATTGGAAAAAGCTCACTTTTCCTCCATTTGAGCCAGCTGCAAGCGCAGAGTTGAAATTCCTTTCTTGGAAAACAGCCTTCCTTCTAGCCATCACTTCAGCAAGAAGGGTGTCTGAAATACAGGCCCTCATGGCAGTGGAGCCTTTCATCATCTTTCATGCGAGCAGTGTGTCCCTCAGGACCATTCCCTCATTTAAGCCCAAGGTGGTATGAAGTGTGGCCCTTAATCAGTCCAGTAATTTGCCAACCTATTTTTCTAATCCACAGAACAAAGGTGGAACGAATTCTGCTCTCCTTGGACGTGCACAGACAACTTAGATTTTACTTGGATAGGACTAAGCCTCTCAGGAAATCTGAACAGCTGCTGGTGGCATTTGGTGCAGGGGCGGAGGGGAAGGCCATTTCAAAGCAAACCATTTCTAAGTGGATAGGCCATTGCATTAATTTATGCTATAAGCACCATGGAAAACCTACCCCACAGGGGATAAGACCACATTCAACCAGGACTGCATCTACCTCTACAACCTTTCTCAGAGGTGTCCCTAGCAGGGGCATCCTAAAAGTTGCTACCTGGAGTTCTGTACATACCTTTACCAAGCATTACCACTTGCCAATTTTTCCTAAATCCAGAGCTGGCTTTGCCACTGCAGTCTTGCAGGGCCTTTTAGCTGGTCCAAATGCTATCTAAATTGCCTACTCCCATCCTTAGCTTTGGGAATCTACCCAAATGTGATGACTGCAACAGTGAAACACTAAGAACATAGTACAGTTGTATACACTTACCATAAATGTAGATGTTCGACTGTATTCACTTTTGCCGTCCTGGTTGCCCTCCCTCCAGCCCCCCCTGACTTCTGTTGACTATACCTCTATTCTTGTTTACTATGCTTAAAGCTTTTTGGTTTATTTGCTTTTTTGTTGGAGGTGTAACCGTGTATATAATTGCTTCCCATTATGGGGGCACCCACCTGACATCTGGGGCAAGAAAAACTGATGTAATGATGTCGGCTGCATGCTTTATACCCCTGACTCCCTGATGTCATGGAATATGAGACCGCAACCGATGCAGGACCCAAGACTTTGATAATCAGGCTGACTGAGTGCTACCTGCAAGCAGATAACCCAAATGTGATGACTGCAACAGTGAATACACTCTAACATCTACATTTATGGTAAGTGTACACAACTGTAATTTCCACCATCCTCAGGAATGTCCTTCCTTGATACTAACCAGGTGTTTGGCATCTTGGGAATTTGTCTTAAAGGTTGAATCTGATACAAATAGACAGCACCGGATACAAAAGTTATGTACTTACATAACGAGAGATCTATGCTGTCTTATTTTTGTCCTGTTCAACATCCCTTCCGCCTTGCCCCTTCCAATATTATCATTGACAGGTCTAGGTAACCAGGTAGACCTTACCTCAGACCCTGTCTGTTACAGCTCTAGGCTGTAGTTTTCTTGTTTCTTAGATTTTTGAATTTTATATTATTATGGTTATTTATAGAAAGTTAATCAGGCAAACTCTATCTAGGGTACCAAGGTGGAGTGGAGGGAATTATGCATAGCAGAGGAATCTGATCTTGATCTCAAAAAGGTGCCAAAGTCTGATCCTGTTGGATCCAAAAATCCATAGTTTGAACTGAATGAAAATAAGACAACACAAATCTTTCATTATGGTAAGTACATAACTTTCACTTTTCTGACTTTGATCGACATTTACTGGTCAGATATTAAGTTGCTTCCAGCTGTTAGGCTTAGATCTTCAAAACAGTGTTGATTTTTACGATTTAACCTTTCTATGATTTTATTATAAACTACTTGCTTGAGCTTATGATGTTTGATTATGGATTTACCAACATCAAAGATGAAGTCATTACTGCTGCACTAGCTCTGTGTTTTTTTGCTTCATCTAGGAGAACTTCTGCATCTTTTATTGAAGCGATTACATAACCCATTCCTCAGCATATTTAGTTATTTGTAGCCCATTCTTAGTTTTAATATCTGATAAGATTGGTCTAAAAAGAAGTGGCCCTAGTACACAGCCTTGCAGAGCACTCCAGGTAGTCGTCCCCCCCGTTGGTGCATACAGGTAACCCCTCTTAACTTGCTAGCTTATCTAGTGTTTTAACCACTGCAGTGAATATGGATCAATATTTAATGCATTGAATTTGTAAATTGTTCCCTTTTTATGTAATAGTGACACCAGGCATCTCCAGGTGAAGTGATACAGTCTGCATTGCGAGCCCTTCAATAAGTACTGTTTTCACATATACAAAGAATGCCATGAGATTCAGAAGGCAAGCTGCCCCCTTAAAACACTTGCTATTAAATATCCAAAAGAAATGCGTGTAATTTTGGGTAAGCTGCATTATGATTCCATGATTTTACATGAAGCACTAGTCTCATTGTATGGTCTAAAATTGTTTATTTGGATTGGAGGAGACCACCCATTTCATGAACTGGTGCCACTACAGCCTGTTTAACATTCATAATATAATTAAGTAGAACCCTTAAGGGGACTTCAGCTGCCCAGACATAAAGTGGGTAAATTATCCAGCATCAAATATGTGCTTTAATTACAAAATTGTTAACCAAGTAGCCTGGAAAAATGTATTAAATTCACCTTGGGGTGGCAGCATTTTAGATCTCTTACTGACAAACGTAGAATCTTTGTGTTTGCTCCTCGTTGGTTGAACTTAGCCTACATAAAACGTGCAATTTTATATTTCAGTAAGCTACATAATAAAGATGTGCAGTATAGATCATTTGTGTTTTAAAGAGAGAGATGTAATTGTTGCTTTCAGCAAAAAAGTTGAAATATGTGAAAACTTCTGGATGTAATGGGATCCTATCTCGCCTACATTCATGACAGATGGGCTCGGAGCCGATCCATCGGCTCCGACTCGGCAACTAATACACTAGCACGAAGTCTCTCATTGGCTGGGCTACTCCCTATCCCAGGATGCACTACACCTGCTTCCCCAGATCTCGTTTGCCGCTTTACAAGCAGGACGTGGTCTCGACTTGGCTGGAGCTAAGTGGTTCTTTTTACCTTTATTGGTCTTTGACCTTGGGGTTTTTTGTCATTTATTAACCAAACAGCTGTTTTAACAGCTATTCCTTGTTATTCCTTACTATTTGCTACTTTGAGTGTTTGAGTGTCTTCTGGTTCTTTATTTTTCAGTCGGGCAAGGCCCGTTTAAGTTAGAGGGCCTTTGCCCTACCTTTGTGTGCTATTTAACTTTATTACCTTTTGTGTTTAATTGTTTTCGGGCCAAGCCCGTTTAAATTAGAGGGCTTTGGGCCGTTGGACTTTGTCTGTTTGTTTGTGAGGTAAAAAAAATTTTTTTTTTTTCTTAAGTACTCGTGCCAGTGTGTCTCGCGCTTGTCAGTTGGCGCTTTTTTGTGAGAGTGCTTACTAATTGTGGTAAAGTCTTACTTGTTTGGGGCCTGTACTATGTCCAAAGAACACAAGTCAGGTTTTAAAAAATGCACTCGGTGCAGTTATAAAATGTCCATCACAGACAGTCATTCAGTCTGTGTTTATTGTTTGGGGCCGAAACATCTACAAGAGACTTGTAGCGTATGTCATGCTTTCTCTGCTAGAGTTCTTCAAGAACGCAAGAACAAGTTGATTTTGAAAGGGCTTATAAAACCTTCGTTTGAGGAAGCCTTAAATCCTCCTGTTGCTTCCAAAAAGAAAAGATCGTTGGCACCGACAAGTCCGTCGGAGCCGACTTCTAAAAAGACTAAATTGACCTCTTCTTCCTCGGCTCCACTGACTTGGGCCGAGGGTGAAGGTCTGCCTCGGTACCTCCTAGCCGGCTCCATTGCCTTGAGCCGCAAGTTGGAGTATCGAGGTGAATCACCTCCATCGGTTCCAATGGCTTGAGCGGTGGAGGTGTGCAGCTCAGACTCTTCCCCTCGGCTCCGAAGAAGGCTCCTTCGGTGCCGATGGTGGTCCATGCTGTGGTGGAGTCGGCGCCGACAGTATTGGAGCGTTTCGGAGCCGGTCCCCTTCTCTCGGAGCCGAGAGGAAAGTCTTCTCGGTGTCTACCTCCTCTAAATCCTCGAGACTGTCAGATTCGGACCTGGATAGGGTTTTACAGAGGCTTTTCCAATCTCCAGTGTTTACTAAAATGGTCTCGGCTGCAGCACAGTTTGCTTGAGCCTATCCCCCTCAACACATTTGATTCCTCCTCCAACCTCTTGAGCCGTTGGAGCCGGTGGTGGTGGAGCAATGTGGAGCCATACGGTCGGAGCAGAGACCCCTTACAGGCCTTCGGCTCCGACTATGCTTCCTACCCTGTCCTCCGGTTCAGGGTTTGGTACTGCGACCTCTTCAGCCGGGCCCGAGGGGAATACTTTGGGATTAGGTGCTTCGGTGCCTAGTCTTCCTCTCGGAGCATCGGCTGCTGGAATTCCCAGTGCCATCGTGGCCTCTAGACCAGTGACCTCCTTGGATTCTGGAGGTCCGGCCTTTGAGGCCATGAGGAGCGCGCTGGCCATGCCTTTGCCGGTTCAACTAGATTCTACCTCACCGTGCCTAGATTTGGAGACTGGTGCCTCTGTTGTGTTGCAGCCCCCCGGCAGCGGGGCCCCAGAGCCTGAGGATACCCCCATCGGGGTTCCTTCTTCGGTGGTCCGTCCGAAACTGCTTCGGACGAACCCCCACGGAAGAAATTGTGTAAGAGGAAGCACGTAGACTCCCAAGATGAGTCTATCACATCGGTTACTGACCTCGCTGGCGCAGAAGGGTCCCCCAAATCATCTTCGGATGATATCTCCTTCTCAGTAATCTTGGAGATTCTGAGACAGAGAGGTGACTGGCAAGCCAAAACCCCTTCAGCTGAGGAGTCAGTCTTCCTCAAGGCCTTTGGGGCCCAGCACTCCGCCTCCTGGGTGTCTCCGCCCTTGATGAACTCCTTGATTTGGTTTCTCGAAGGGTGTGGGAACACCCTGATTCTGTGGAACCGGTGCCTCGAGGCCCAATAAATTTTGTCAGCCCCCAGAAAGGCTTTCTCACAAAGGGTGTGCCTGTAGATGCTTTGGTGGTGGCTTCTGCCACACAGCGGGACGTGGCAGGGGCTTCGGCGTCCATTCATCCTCCTAATAAGGATTCTAGGAGTATGGATAGGTGCGGAAGCGTACCCTGTCCTCAGCGGCCTTTACCTTACGGTCGCTGAACTACTTATGTCATTTTACGAGGCTCCAAAGGGATCTTCTCAAAGAGCTAAATGACTCTCTTGTTGGTAATCTACCTGAGGCGCTGGCCCGACTGTTGGCGCACAGATGACTACCCTTTTTCTATTGTTAACTCGTCCATGCGGCTCATTTCAGGTATGCGGCCGAAGGCGAGTAGAGCGAGGAACAGGCGTTGCCCTCAGGAGGCAAGCCTGGTTACGCTTGTGTTCACGGAGGCCTTCAAGTCTTCCTTCGCGGCGCCTTTGATGGGTCATCTTTGTTTGGACCCAAGGTGAAGGACACACTAACTCGGTGCGAGCAGGAGGGCAAGACTTTGACTGCCGTTGGGGCCCGTTTTTCCGCTCCTTCAGGCCTTATCCCAAGGCTGGGAGAGGAGGAAAATGTGGTTTAAAAATCCCAAAAGTCTTTCTCTACTCCACCCAGTGATTCCCCTCCAGAGGCAGGGGGAATTTTGGAAGACGCCGCCCAGAGGTGGCAGAGGCCCCGTAACTCTGGAGACCACGATTCCTTTCGTGGTTCTTCATACAACCAGCGTTCCTGAGTTGTTGCCCGACTGTGCAACTCGGAGCCAGTCGGGGTCGCTTGGCGCACCCACAAGCTTGGGAATCCATAACAAGCGATCGGTGGGTGCTTCGCATTACGGAGGATATATCATCCCCTTCAACAAACCCCCTTTCTTTAAGGAAATCCCGGACGTACCACCCAGTCAGCGGGATCAGGCAGCATTAGAGGTTTCAAAGCTGCTAGAAAAAGAGCCATCCAGCCTGTCCCCATCGACCAGATCGGATCAGGAACTTACTCAAAATTATTTTTGGTACCAAAAGACAGGGGACTTCAGGCCCATTTTGGACCTCAGTTCATTGAATCGTTTAGTAAGAAGTCCAAATTCCGAATGGTCACTCTTCAATCTATTCTTCCTTTGCTGGAAAAAGATGCATGGATGTGCTCCATAGATCTCCAGGACGCTTACTATCACATTCCCATAGCTCAAGAGTCCAGGAGACATTTACGCTTCCTCGAGCCAGTCATTTTCAATTCGAGCACTGCCCTTTGGTCTCACCACAGCCCCCAGGGTGTTCACCAAATGTCTGGCAGTGGTAACTGCTCACCTGAGAAGTCTGGGATTCCAGGTGTTTCCTTATCTAGACTGGCTCCTTACTGCCACCTCCGAGCATCTACTACTCCAAGCGCTCAGAGCCACGTTCACCTTGGGCCGTTTCTTGGGGATCACGTTCAATTTGCAAAAATCTGTACTACAGCCGTCTCAGCGTATTACTTTCATAGGCGCAGACTTAGACACAAAAAGAATGCGCGCCTATTTACCGGCAGCAAGAATTCAGGTCTTACAAGATCAAGTCAAATCCTGTCTCCCCCTACAAAGAGCCCCGGCCCATCGGATCCTACAACTGTTGGGCTCGATGGCATCGACCATACTTTTAGTTCCCTTGGCCAGACTTCACATGCGAATTTTACAATGGCTACTGTCGGTTCAATGGTCCTATCAGGAACTTCCCTTGAACCACTTAATCATAATCACGGAAAGTTGCCATCGAGATCTACATTGGCGGCTTCTCCAATCAAATCTCGACCAGGGGCGACCCTTTATACCTAAACGTCCCATTGCCACTGTGACTACGGACGCCTCCCAGGTAGGGTGGGGGGGTCATTACCTGGACAGGTCGGTCCAAGGCACATGGCAGATCCAGGAAACGCATTTGCATATCAATGTCCTGGAGATGAGAGCGGTACTATTGGTACTCCAAGCTCTCCATCACGCTCTCCCACAGGGCCCGATTACTATCCTATCCGACAACATGTCGGTGGTGTGGTACATAAACAAGCAAGGTGGAACCAGGTCTTACCCACTATGCAGAGAAGCCATGAGACTTTGGCACTGGGCGGTAGCTACCAACCGCTTTCTAATGGCAACGCACATACCGGGAAGTCCAATGTGATTGCGGACAGATTGAGCAGGACCATTCTTTTACCCCACGAGTGGTCCCTCAAACAGAGTATAGCTGCGAAAATCTTCGACAGATGGGGTCTTCCTTGCTGCGACCTGTTTGCCAGCCCTCACAATACGAATTGCAGAGAGTTCTTCACACTGTTTCCTTTTCAGGGACAGATTCCCAGGGGCGCTCTGACTCACATTTGGCCCCGGTCTTCTCTACGCCTTCCCTCCGTTCCCCTCCTACCGAGGGTGATACAGAAGGCCATTTACTTGGAGAGCGAGATGATTTTGATTGCCCCGCACTGGCCTCGTCAAGTTTGGTTTCCCTTCCTACAGAGGCATGCGATAGAAGGTCCATGGTTTCTGGATCCGGTGCCAGACCTGTTGACTCACCAGTCAGGACGGCGTCATCCGTCTCTCAGGTCCTTGAAGTTGGCAGCATGGTTACTCCACTTCCATCCTTAGTCCGAGACAATGCTCTTTCGTCGGACGTGGTCCACATACTGTCTTCTTCTCATAAACCTTCCACCATCAAACTTTATTCCAGTAAATGGAAAAGGTTTGCCTTCTGGGCTCAAGAACGGGGTATAGATCCTCTCACTGCACCAGTATCGGAGGTTCTGAATTTTCTGGCCTCCCTTTTTCAGTCGGGCTCTTCAGTTTCTACCATTAAGGTTCAGTTAGCAGCGATCTCTAATTATCATGCTTCTTTTGAACCTTCATTGATGTCTCACAAACTTTGTAAGGCTTTCCTTAAAGGGGCTTGGCTCCTTAGGCCTCCTTTATCTCAGCCTGTCCCCCCTTGGGATTTGAATATGGTTCTTGCTGCCCTAACTGCCCGTCCTTTCGAACCAGCTGCTACTTGTGATATAAAATTTCTGTCTTGGAAAACGGCCTTTTTAGTAGCCATAACATCTGCTAGGCGAGTTTCAGAACTTCAAGCTCTTTGTTCTGATCCTCCCTATTTGATTTTTCACAAGCATAGAGTTTCATTGAAATTAAACCCTGCATTTATACCAAAAGTGGCCTCCTCTTTCTGTATGCAACAAACTATAGAACTCCTGTCTTTTTTCCCAGAATTCTCCAATAGCAGAATATACCTTGCATCAATTGGACGTACATAGACAACTACGTTTTATTTGAATAGAACCGCTCAAGCGGAAATCAAATCAATTGTTTGTTTCCTTTGCAGTGAACAAATTGGGTCAACCAGTAACAAAAGCCTCCATATCTAAATGGATTAAAGATTGTATCATTTTTATTTATTCACAGGCTAATAAACACCTTCCCTTTCCAGTCAAGGCTCATTCTACCAGGGCAATGGCTACTTCCGTAGCTTTTCACTCCAAGTTATCAATAGATGATATTTGTGCTGCGGCAACCTGGACTTCTCCGCACACTTTTATTTCTCATTACAAATTGGATGTGGTTTCTCGAGGCAGAGCTTCCTTTGGTTCCACAGTTCTCAGGAGTGTGTTCCAATGAGCCACCGGGATGTAGGTGCTAGGACGCTGTCCCATCTGTCATGAATGTAGAGATAGGATCCCATTACATCTTTTAGTTATGTACTTACCATAACTTCGGATGTATGGGATCCATCTCGCCACATTCATATACCACCCTCCTTCCCCCTTCCATTTGGATTTAGAGGAGCTGTAGTCACCTTTTTTCTTGGCGTTCTTTCTTGAAGAACTTTAGTTGGTTATAGTGACTACTAGTTTTTTCTGTGTTTACATGGGTGTATGAAAGCGAACAAACAAGATCTGGGGAAGCAGGTGTAGTGCATCCTGGGATAGGGAGTTGCCCAGCCAATGAGAGACTTCGTGCTAGTGTATTAGTTGCCGAGTCGGAGCCGATGGATCAGCTCCGAGCCCATCTGTCATGAATGTAGGCGAGATGGATCCCATACATCCGAAGTTATGGTAAGTACATAACTAAAAGTTTCACATGCTAAAATATCAGCAATTTCTAATGTCTCAGTTAAAACAAAAAATGAGCACACTCCCTCAACAGTCTGAATTGAAAGAAATGCAGGATCTGTTGCATGCAACTGAACAGGTGGGCAAACATACTTTACAATGTGGGTTTGATTCTTTGGAGGCTTCCTGAAGAGCAGCTGTCACTGGGTCTGTTATACATAGGCATGTTTGGTTAAAGGAACAAACTCTGCCTGATCATGTTAAAGCAAAGCTTCTAGATGCTCCCTTAAAGCAGGATGTTCTTTTTGGAGTTAAAGCAGAAGAAGTCTTAAAGAAAATGGAGGATAAGGCAAAATCTATGCAGACAGTCAAAGATTTCCTACAGGTACAGCCCCCTTGGTTCAGCAGAAATTGGCCAACAAAAAATTGGTCCTTTCCGGATACTGACAGGCCACAGAGGGGTAAATACAGACGTCCAAGAGGCAGAGGACAACCACAAGCCCAGTACAAACCTTGACAATGGGGCACTGCAGCACAGAAGGGAGGAGAAGACAGGTCCCAAACTGCCAGAAGGCAAACTCAATGACTCGCACCTCATCTGGCCAAGCAACACTCTCCTGGCAGCCCCCTTGGGAGGAAAACTCGCACTTTTTTCAGACAACTGGCACATTGTCACAAAGGACAAATGGGTCCTATACATAATTTCATGGGGATACAGATTCCATTTTCACACCTTGCCAATGAAAAGAGGAATGCCAAACCTGCCACAAAATCAGTGGGCAGAGGCACAAAGACAAATTACAGCTCTCATGGACATGAGAGCCATTCAACTGGTACCTACTCGAGAGCAAGGCCAAGACTCTTTCTAGTTCCCAGAAAGGACAATGCCTGGAGACCAATTCTGGACCTTTCAATTCTAAACACCTTCTTACAAGTACCCAAATTCAAGATGCTAACACTACAGCAGCTTCTTCCCATGTTGGGCAAGAAAGCATGGTTAGTAAAGTTGGTCCTCAAGGAGGCATACCTGCATGTCCCTATCAGACAAAGTTGCAGAAGATACCTCCGTTTCATTGCAGGTTCAACCCATTACCAATTCTCTGCACTGCCCTTTGGCTTATCTACTGCGCCCAGGGTCTTCACAAAATGCCTGGCACCAGTAATTGCATACTGCAGACAAAGAGGAATTCAAATATACCCATACCTGGACGACTGCCTCATCCAAACAGAAAGCAAGGACATCCTCTTACAGCATCTGGCTTTTGTAAAACATCCTCTAAGTTGCCTGGGGTACACAGTAAACGAAAAGAAATCAAAACTAGTACCCTCACAAAATATGACATTCCTGGGTGCCAGCTTGAATACAACAGCCCAGAAGGCTTATCTGATGCCAGACAAACTACAACTGACTCAATATTTCAAAACAATGGCAACAAAGACCCAACTACCTGCAAGAAACATTCTGCAGGCCTTGGGCTTCATGGCATCTTGCATACTACTAATACCATTTGCAAAGCTGCATATGAGGAAATTACAGTGGTACCTAAAAAGCATATGGTCTCAACACGGCCACAGCTTAGACACAATGATATCTCTCATTCCCTGCCTACAACAGGAGTTTCTATGGTGGTCACTGGCATGTCACCTCAACAAGGGTCAGCCTTTCACCTCGCCCCCAGCCAGGCAAACTATGACAACAGATGCATCAGACTATGCCTGGGGGGCACACATGGCAGGACAGTGCATAAGTATGGACTGCAGATCAAAGGAATCTGCACATCAATCAAAAAGAGATGCTAGCTGTACAGAATGCTCTGACAGCCTTCAAGAATCTATTACATCCAGGACAACTTACAATAAGGATGGACAACCCCACAGTAATGTGGTACATAAACAAGGGGGTACACACTCCTACCCTCTATGCAGGCAAGCAATGACCTTGTGGAACACAGTTCTGGCTTACCAAGTTCAGTTACAAGCTCAATTCCTGCCAGGAAAAAAGAACACGTTGGCAGACAACCTCAGCAGAAACATCATGGATCCCCACGAGTGGAAACTGGATCCACAAGTATTTGCAATGATAACTCAAAAATGGGGCCTTCCAGACATAGACCTGTTTACCAGTCCTCAAAACTATCAACTAACAAAATTTTGTACAAGGACACGTCACCATCAAGCTTGGAAAGTGGACGCACTCTCATTCAGTTGGAAAAACCTGACAGTATATGCCTTCCCTCCATTGCCTCTCCTCACAAAGGTGCTTTTGAAAGTCAGAAAGGAGAGACCACAACTGATGCTCATAGCCCCAGACTGGCCACGCCAGCACTGGTATCCACTATTGAGGAATATGGCCCAGGGCCCACCTTGGATTTTACCACAAATTGCCCATTTGCTCACACAGCAAAACAATCAGATTCTTCACAGCCAGCTCAAAACCTTAAATCTGGCTGCATGGCAAATCACCTAAACATCCAGCCAGCTCCTTTTTCCCAAGCAGATGTTCATCGTGCATACAGCTGCAGTCATAACAGATGGCTTTTCCTGCTGTCGGGCGGGTCCTCGGTCGGCCGAATTCCAAAGTCTAGGTCCGGCGTCGGTTGTCGTCGCTTCTTCCCTGACGTCAGTGCGACAGGGGTATAAAAGAACCAGCCGACGCCATTTTCTTCTGTCTTTCTTGCCGCGCGGTGCCTGAAGCAGAAGCAGTTCGCAAGTGCTGGTCGGCCAGCTCCTGAGATTACGAATATCTGCAACCGAAGTCTTCTTGAAAGCTAAGTACCTCGTTGGGGAAACTTTTCTTGCCTCAGACCGATGTCAGACAAAGTTAATAATTGTATTTCATGTGGGAAGCAAATACCGCATAAGGATTTTCATTCCCTCTGCATTCCTTGCTTAGGCCCAGACCACGACATCTCGGCCTGCCGTTTTTGTGCTACATTCAACAAACGCACCATTAAACGTCGGGCGGAGTTCGCCCAGCACTTTTTTGGCAAAAAGTTTAACTACATAATGTCATCGGATACTCCGACTCCAGTTTTGACTAAAAGACGCAAAGATAAGGACCGACACACGAGGTCCGCGGCCTCTACCGACACCACGTCAAAGCCGATTACAGGTGGTCCGGTTCTCAGCGAGGCGCCTACACAGCCCCTGATTACCGACGACACTTCATTGGCGGTGTCTTCTGTACCCGAGGTCGCAGGCTCTTCGGCCCACACCCCGACTACAGATACCGAAGCCACTCTTGGCAGTGAAACTCAGAGTTTAGACAGGTCTGCCTCCTCTCAAGGTGTCTTCAGGCCTTCCTCTTCTTTTTCCATCAAGGCTTTCACTAAGTCTAAGACAGCCATGCATTCTACAAAACAAACCCCACAGGGCCCTTCTCTAGGCCCCATGCCTAAAAAGCAGATGCTCAAAATGGCTGAAGACTTAATTTCTCTTATCAGGGGTTCTCAACCCCTCCCCGGAAAAAAGGACCAGAGTGGAGGAAGAATCCCCCTCCTCGGACCAGGCTTCCATTATTTCAGAACATTCTGATGACCTGGAACATTCATACTCCCCTTTTGAAGATTCTGATGCAGAGGAGTCCATTCCCTCTGTCTCCCCCCCTGAGGATTACTCTTTTGGGGAAACCTTGCATACCTTGAGGGAACACTTCCACTGGGAAGGTCAAGAGTACTCAGACTCCAAGAAAAGGCTTGGGGATTTTCTCTTGCTCCCTCAGCACAGGCCTTGTTGATGTGTATTCGGAGTCCTGCCTTAACTCAGACTCTCTACCTCCAGCCCCAGTCAAGTCTGACAGGTATTACCGGGTTCCTGACTCGCACCAATTCCTTTACAAAAGCCATGCAGCTGTCTGACCCAGAAACTATCTCACAGGGCCCCAAGGGAATCAAGGCCTCCACTGCTAAAAATCCTTTACCTTCAGAAAGGGATTCCAGAGCTTTAGAAAGGTGGGGGGGAAAGGTATACACCTCGGCCACCTTATCCATGAGGACATTAAACTGCCAGTTCCATATGTTAAAGTACCAACAGTTTCTGTTATCACAGTTGAGAAGCAAAATGTCACAACCTGAACAACCAGATTTAAAGGAGTTGCAGTCTTTGATACATAGTGCAGAACAAGTAGGTAAACATACCTTGCAATGTGGTTTTGATGCTTTAGAGGCCTCATGTAGAGCTGCTGTTACAGGATCAGTCATACGTAGACATGCTTGGTTCAAAGAGCGAACCTTACCAGATCATGTCAAAGCTAAATTACTGGATGCACCTCTGCAAAAAGATGCATTGTTTGGTGTTAAGGCTGAGGAGGTATTAAAGAAAATGGAGGAAAAGGCAAAATCAATGCAAACAGTGAAAGATTTCCTACAGGTACAACCTCCACGTTTCAGTAGAAATTGGCCTTCAAAAAATTGGTCCTTTCCAGCCACGGATAGACCCCAAAGAGGTAGATACAGGCGCCCGAGGGGTAGAGGGCAATCTCAAGGATCGTTTAGAGGCAGACAATGGCAAGCACCTACCCAAAGAGGTAGTGAGGATAGTTCACAGCCATTCAGAAAGCAGAACCGATGACTTTCCCCTTTGCATGCCAAGCAAGGCTCAAATGGCAGCACCTTTAGGCAGAAAACTGGCATTATTTTCGAAAAATTGGCATATTGTCACAAAAGACAAATGGATCCTGGACATTATAGACAGAGGCTACAGATTCCACTTTCACACCCTTCCAAAAATGAGAGGCATGCCAAACCTGCCACACAATCAAAGGGCAGAGGCACAAACACAAATTTCAGATCTCATGGACATGAAAGCTATTCAAGAGGTACCTGCACAAGAACAGGGTCAGGGTTTTTATTCCAGACTATTCCTGGTACCAAGGAAGGGCAAAGATTGGAGACCTATTTTGGACCTATCCATCCTAAACTCATTTTTACTCGTGCCAAAATTCAAGATGCTCACATTACAGCAGCTTCTTCCCATGCTGGGCAAGGAGTCTTGGCTGGTAACATTGGACCTCAAGGAGGCATACCTGCATGTCCCAATCAGACAAGATTGCAGAAGATACCTCAGATTTCTTGCAGGTTCAACACATTATCAATTCTCTGCATTGCCCTTTGGCTTATCTACTGTGCTACAGGCTGGCGCACAGCAACGGTTATTCCTCTCCACAAAGGAGGGGCCACAACTGACCCTGGTAACTATCACCCCATAAGCCTGACTAGCCTGGTCTGCAAGGCTATGGAGCGCATCATCATGGAACTCATTAACAAAGACATTGGGAACCTCCAAACACTTGACCCTACCCAGTTCGGCTTTGTTAAGGGCAGATCATGCCTACTACACCTGGTTGACCTCTTTGAGACAGTCACCAAGGCCATAGACTCGGGAAAGGTGGTTCACACAACCTAAATTGACCTCGCCAAGGCTTTCGACACCATAAACCCCTACGTCATGAGATGGGTTGCCAACTGGCTTACAGACAAAACTCACACGGTAAGAATAGTGGGCTCCAGGTCCGACTCTAAACCAGTCACAAGTAGTGTCCTGCAAGGCTCGGTCCTGGGACCCCTACTGTTCATCATATACTTCTGAGAAGTACAGGCAAACACAGGAGGACTATGGCTAACCAGGACTATGGCTAGCCAAGTTCGCTGATGGCTGCAAACTGGGAGCCATAATTGACTCTCCGGCTGACATGGACATCCTCCAAAAGGGTCTTACTGAGACACACACCTGGTGTGAAAATCATGGCCTCAAGCTAAATGCCAAAAAAGTGCATAGTCATCCCGTTTGGGAAAGACAAAACATCCACAAATTACCACGTAGGTGGCAGCCCCTTTAATGCAGAAGAGGTAATAAGAGATCTGGGGACCCAGGTAGTAATCTCTCCTTTGACAATCCCATTGCCAAAGTAGTTAGGAAATCCTTCTGTGTGACCCATCTAATTACTAAAGGGTTCGCGTCTAGAAATAGAGGTTATAGTGCCCCTCTGTTTGTCACTCATTAGACCCATCATAGAGTACAGTGCCCCATTTGGGATGTACCTCACAAGACACTTCCAACAGCTGGAAAGACCACAAAAGTACCTCACCAAGAGGATTACTGGTCTCAAACATATGTCCTATGCAGCCCGACTGAAAAAACCCCGGCTGTACTCTGTGGCATATCGCTTACTCAGAGGTGGTCTCTGTCTGACTTACAAAGCCATGTCCAACTCAGAATTGATGGACATGCTCCACCTAAAGAAATCCAAGTCACTGCGAGCCATGCGCTCTAGTGAGCTAAACCTTGCCACAACAATGAATAGAACATGCTGGAGGGATAGATTCCGGTCACAGAGACTCCCCATGCTTTGGAACAAAATTCCAAATTACATCAGGCAGAGCCCCTAACTAACACTCTTCAAGAGAAACCTTGAGTGGATGGGTAACAGAAAATACACCCTGGGATCACTTCATTGGTTCTGCTTGACAGAGGATCAGTTAATCATTGGGATGGTGAAAGCTGACACACTCTGGCTAGGCTTATAAATGACCTCGGGCAGAAAGCCTAGTACTTACCTATGAACCTATAAAGATGTGAAGCAAGATGGATAGCCAAACTATGTTCTCATATGGGGTTAGGTTTAAATGAATTTGCGCCACAAGGAAAAGGAAAAAGAAATGTCGGTTTCCTTTTGATGGGTTCATCTTTTTTTTTTAGTGAGTTCATCTTTGACTATTTAATTGTTTTATTAGTTTTAGCTTTTGATTCATCTGTGTATTATGACAGTGTTATATAAATGTTTAGTAAAGAGGTTGTTCCATTAGGGTCTGAAGAAGCTATGATTCCATAGTGAAAGCGCATCAATTTGCATGTGCATTAAACTTGGATTTATTTTACCTGCTTCCTGTTTTACCTGTGGATATTTTGAACTGCGACTGTTGCGTTTCCACACTGGTGCTTTTTTCTGCAGTAGTATCTATGAGCTGATCTGATGACCTTTTCATTCATTCCTCAACTGATTGGTTCGGATACGAGACTCTGATCTGACCTGGGCGCTTCTACCAGATCATTGGATCCAAAACTCTTTAGCTCCTCCTTTTAACCATAATGCCCCACCAACCTAACATCCCTCATATCATTTGCCACCATTCAGCTTCAAATGCGGATCTTGTGTCACTTTCAAGCTTTGGAGATACATTTAGCCTTTTTTCGTGAGTTATTGTTTTAGAATTTTCTTATATATTTTTCTTATTCTCTTACTTAATTTTTCTGAGCAGTTTCACTACGCTTTCTAGCTACCCTTTCCTCTGTACCTCTTTAACATTGTTGGTACTGTTTCCCTTCTCTGTTTCAACCATTGTTGGTAGTTCTTTTCTCCTTTCTTCATTTCTTCTTAGATGTTCATCGTGTTTCACTGTTGCAGTCATTACACTTGGGTTATCCTGCTGGCAGGCTAACCGCAGTCGGCCTGAATTCCAAAGTCCTGGTCCGACGTCGGTTGCTGTTGCCTCTTTCCTGACATCAGTGCGCCAGGGGTATAAACGTTGCAGCCGACGCCATTTTCTCCAGTCTTTCTTGCCGCACGGTGCCCGAAGCAAAAGCAGTTCGCAAGTGCCGGTCGGTCGACTCCTGAGATTTTCGAAATTGAATTTCAGAACCGAAGTCTTCAATAAAGCTAAGTACCCCGTTGGGGAAACTTTTTTTTCTTGCTCCAGACCAATGTCAGAAAAAGTTAACAGTTGTATTTCTTGTGGGAAGCAAATACCTCATAAGGATTTTCATTCTTATTGTATTCCTTGCCTAGGCCCTGACCACGATGTTGCTAGTTGTCGGTTTTGTGCTAGATTTAACCAACGCACTATTAAGCGTCGGTACGATTTTGCATTTCATTACTTTGGCCGTAGGTTTAACTATATAATGCCGTCGGAACAGCCGACGACTGGAGTTCATAAAAAGCGCAAGGAAAAAGAAAAGGACAGGCATCCGAGGTCCAAAACTGACGACGAAGCCTCTTCTAGGCCAGTCGCCTGTTCGCCGGTTCTCAGTGAGGCGCTTTCGCAGCCCCTGACACCTGCTACCTCAGAGCCACAGGCCGCCTCCGACTCCCACGTGGAGACAACTAGGCCTCTGGATACTCAAGGTATTGGGCTTTCGGAAACTAATCCCTCAGATGGGTCCGGAGCCGCTGAGCAGGCATCGGCTTCTGAGGGTGTTTTCAGACCTACACAGCTTTATATCAAGCCAACTTCAGCATCCAAGACAAAGACTAAAACAGCTTTAAAGACAAGGAAACATGTACAGCATTCTCCAGGACAGACTTCCATGCCTAAGAAACAGATGCTCAAAATGGCCGAAGACCTAATTACTTTGATCAGGGGTTCCCATCCCCCTCCTGATAAAAGGCCTAGGCAAGACACTGAATATGATTCCTCTGATCAGGTTTCTATTTCCTCTGACTCCTCTTCAGAACAGTGATATTCTATTCCTCCCTATGACGATTCTAATGCTGAAGAATCTATTCCTTCAGCTTCTTCTCCTGAGGATTATTTATTTATTTATTTATTTTATTTTACATTTGTTAACCGGGCTAGTCCAACTGGATATATTTCCATTTTCAGCAGAGGCCCGGGGAGAAAAGCTCCACATTTAAACAAAAACAAAAATACATTTTAAGCACAAAAAATAAATCATAATACTCATTATTACCTATTTCTAAAACAAGAGTAGTAAGAGTAAGAGCAGGGTAAGAGAAATGAGAGAAAGTTGACAAAAGGAAGAAGAGGAAGTCGACAATCTAGGGTACAAGTAACATTATTCCTTTGGGGAAACCCTGCATACCATGAGGGAGCATTTCCACTGGGAGAGCCAAGATTACTCAGAATCTAAGAAAAGGCTCAGAGACTTTCTTCTACTACCTCAGCGCAGACCTCTTGCTATTCCATCTGTTCTAGACATTGCCTCCTGTACCTGTTAAGCCAGACAGATACTACAGGGTTCCAGATTCTCATAAATTTCTATACAAAATCTCTGCTCCTGACCCAGAAACTATATCTCAGGGTCCCAAAGGGGTCAAGGCCTCTACTGCAAAAAACCCTGTCCCCTCAGATAGGGATTCAAGGGCACTGGACAGATGGGGGAAAAGTTTACACTTCTGCTACTTTGGCTGTAAGGGCTTTAAATTGTCAGTTTCATATGCTTAAATATCAGCAATACTTAATGTCACTGTTAACAGAAAATGTTGACAAATTCTGAATGTTCTGAGAACAAGGAAATGCAGGATTTATTGCATGCAGCTGAACAAGTGGGAAAGCATACTTTGCAGTGTGGTTTTGATTCACTGGAGGCCTCTTGCAGGGCCGCAGTTACAGGTTCTGTCATTAGAAGGCATGCTTGGTTAAAGGAACAGAATCTGTCTGATCATGTTAAGCAAAATTATTGGATGCTCCATTACAGCATGATACTTTGTTTGGTGTTAAGGCAGAAGAGGTGTTGAAGAAAATGGAGGATAAAGCTAATAATGTCTGTTTATTTTACTGTGGAGCTTTTCTCCCCGGGCCTCCGCTGAAAATGGACCCACATCCAGTCGGACACTCCCGGCCAACAAATTTAAATAAATAAATAAATCTATGCAGACAGTAAAGGATTTCTTACAGGTACAGCCACCCAGATTTAGCAGGAACTGGCCTTCTAAGAATTGGTCCTTTCCAGTGTCAGACAGGCCACAAAGAGGCAGATACAGATGCCCTAGAGGCAGACAACAGCCCCAGGGCTCATACAGGCCCAAACAATGGGGTGCTTCTACCTCCAAAAGCGGAGAAGACAAATCACAGCCTTATAGGAAACTGTCCCAATGACTTCCCTCTGCCAATGCCAAGCACTTATCTTTTGGCAGCACCTTTGGGGGGAAAGCTAACACTTTTTTCACAAAATTGGCACATGATAATCCAGGACAAATGGGTCTTAAATATAATCTCTCAGGGCTACAGGTTCCACTTTCACACCCTTCCAAAGGCAAAAGGTATGCCAGACCTGCCACACAATCAGTGGGCAGAGGCACAAAAACAAGTTTCATCTCTCATGGACATGAGGGCTATTCAGCCAGTGCCACAACAAGAGCAGGGACAAGGATTTTACTTGAGACTTTTCTTAGTACCAAGAAAGGACAAAGCCTGGAGACCAATTCTGGACCTGTCTATTCTAAATACTTTTCTGGACGTTCCAAAATTCAAAATGTTGACTCTGCAGCTGCTTCTGCCCATGCTGGGCAAGAAGGCTTGGCTTGTAACTTTAAACCTCAAAGAGGCATACCTGCATGTCCAAATCAGACAGTCTTGCAAAAGATACCTCAGATTCATAGCTGGCTCAATGCACTACCAATTCTCTGCACTGCCCTTTGGCTTATCTACTGTACCCAGGGTCTTCACAAAATGCCTGGCACCTGTAATTGCATTTTGCAGACAAAGAGGAATTTAAATGTATCCCTACTTGGACGACTGCCTTAGTCAAGCAGAGACCAAAAACATTCTACTAAAGCATCTGGCGTTTGTAAAAAGACTACTAATTTGCCTAGGGTACACAGTAAACAAAAATAAATCAAAACTAGTACCCTCTCAAGAGATAATATTCCTGGGTGCAAGCTTAAATACAACTGCCCAGAGGGCTTATCTCACGCCAGACAAACAAAGGCAACTGACTTCTTACTTCGAAAGCATGGCAACAAAGACCCAGTTATCTGCAAGAAAAATTCTGCAGGCTCTGGGCTACATGGCATCCTGCATTCTACTAATTCCATATGCAAGACTGCATATGAGGAAACCACAATGGTATCTAAAAAGTGCTTGGACTCAACATTGCCACAGCTTGGAAACATTAATTACTCTCATTCCCTGCCTGCAACAGGAGTTTCGATGGTGGGCACAGGCCTGTCACCACAACAAGGGACAGCCATTCAATTTACCCACAACCAGGCAGACACTAACAACAGATGCATCAGATTATGCCTGGGGGGCACACATTGCAGGAAAATGTATTCAGGGCACATGGCCCACAAGCCAAATGCATCTTCATATCAATCAAAAAGAGATGCTAGCTGTACAGAATGCCCTGACAGCCTTCAAGGACCTACTTCATCCCGGACAACTGCTGATAAAGACTGACAATACTACAGTCATGTGGTAAATAAACAAGCAAGGAGGCACATATTCTTACCCCCTCTGCAGACAAGCCATGACTTTGTGGAACACAGCATTGACTTATCAAGTACACCTGCAAGCACAATTCCTGTCAGGAAATACAAATATTTTGGCAGACGAACTAAGCAGAAACCTCATGGATCCTCACGAGTGGAAACTAGATCCACAAATCTTCAGCATGATAACAGGGAAATGGGGATGCCCAGACATAGATCTATTTGCCTCCCCTCACAACTGCCAGCTACAGAGATTCTGCACTCGGACTTATCACAAACAAGCATGGAAAGTGGACGCCCTTTCATTCAGCTGGAAAGCCCTTACAGTGTATGCCTTCCCTCCTCCCCAAGGTACTCCTAAAGGTCAGACAAGAGAAGCCAAAAATGATCCTGATTGCCCCAGACTGGCCACGCCAGCACTGGTACCCAATCATAAAGAACTTGTCTCAAGACCCAGCCTGGACATTACCTCAAATTCCTCATTTGCTGACACAACAAAACAATCAGATCCTGCACACCCAACTCAGAACCCTAAATCTGGCTGCATGGCGGATAATGTAACCATTCAGAACGCACCTCTCTCTAAAACAGTTATGGATGTTATTTTGGAGGCCAATAGGCCCAGCACCAGAAAATCTTATGCAGAAAAATGGAAGAGATTCTGTGCTTGGAACCAGGCACAAGGAATTGACATGCTTGTACCAAATATTCCTCAGATTTTACAATACCTAACTGAGATGCTGGACAAAGGCCTATCCTTCTCATCAATTAAGATTCATGCCTCTGCCATTTCAGCTCATTACAATACGGACCCACCTATTTTTTCTCATCCACTAAGGCGGTATCTCAGAGGGGCCAAAAACATAAGACCTCCAAGGAGAGCTCCAATACCTGCATGGGACCTCAATTTTGTCTTGGAAAAACTCACACTGCCTCCTTTTGAGCCAGCCAATACAGCTGAGATAAAATACTTATCATGGAAAACAGCTCTTCTCCTAGCAATAACTTCAGCAAGAAGAGTCTCAGAGGTACAGGCACTAATGGCTGTGGAAAATTTTATTATTTTCCATCCGGACAGGGTTTCTCTAAGGACAAACCCAACATTTATGCCTAAGGTAGTGTCCTGTGTGGCTCTTAACCAAACCATACATTTGCCTACCTTTTATCCAAACCCGCAGAATAAGGGGGAGAGACTTCTGCATTCTTTGGACATACACAGACAGCTACGCTTTTAAATGGACAAAGCTAAAGCTTTCAGAAAGACTGAGCAACTCTTAGTAGCATGTACTGCAGGATCGCAAGGAAAAGCTATTTCAAAGCAGACTATTTCAAAATGGATAGGCCACTGCATTCGTTTCTGCTATTCACAACATGGCAAATCAGTGCCTAAGGGCATTAGATCACATTCTACCAGAGCGGCAGCCAGTTCAGCAGCCTTCCTCAGAGGAGTACCAACCAAGGACATTTTGGAGGCTGCAACCTGGACTTCAGTGCACACTTTTACAAAGCACAACCACTTACCTCTTTACTCTAAATCCAGAGCAGGCTTTGCCACTGCAGTTCTGCAGGGCCTCATAGCCACTCCTAATTCTATTTAGGCCCAGCCACCTTACCTCAGCTTTGGGATTCAACCCAAGTATAATGACTGCAACAGTGAAACACGATGAACATATTACAGTTGTGTACCTACCATAAATGTTGATGTTCGAGTGTATTCACTGTTGCAGTCCAGGTTACCCTCCCACCATCCCCCTTTCATTGCTGGGACTTATCTGTACTTCTCTATTCTATACATCCTATGTGGTGTATTTGCTTGTAGATGAAGGTTATGTGCATGCTTTTTTTTATGATCAGAATTTTTTTAGCCTACCCTTTTGGGGGCACCTGACATCTGGGGCAAGAAAAACTGAAGAAAATGGCGTCGGCTGCATCTTTTATACCCCTGGTGCGCTGACGTCAGGGAAGAGGCGACAGCAATCGACGCCGGACCAGGACTTTGGAATTCAGGCCGACTGCGGGTAGCCTGCCAGCAGGATAACCCAAGTGTAATGACTGCAACAGTGAATACACTCTAACATCTACATTTATGGTAGGTACACAACTGTACTTTCCCTGTATTTCCTTTGTCCAAAATTGTTTTTCTCTGTCTGTAGGATCTTTAAGCTGTTCTCTTTCCATACTTTCCTCCCCAGTCTGTCATATCTTATCTTCTCAAAACGTTTCTACAAAAAAAAAGAATGGAAATGATTTGTTTTGTGGCCCATTAGCAAGGACATAGATCCTTTTTCAGCACCTGGGCTAGCTATACTTGAATTTTTAGCTTCAGTTTTCAATGAAAGGGGTAGGCTTTCAAAAGTTTAGTTGGCTGCAGTTTCTAATTTTCCACCTGGGAAAAAATAACTCTATCTTAGCTTCTTCTAAACTATGTAAAGCCTTTCTCAAAGGAGCCTTTTTACTTGGACCTCCCATTAAATCCCAAAGAGAAGTAGGATCTTTTGTCTGTTATGCTTCAGGCCTTAACCTAGACTCCCTTTGAACCTTCAGGCAATGCCGATCATAAATTTTTGTCTTGGAAAACCATTTTTCTGGTCACCATCACACCAGCTAGACTCCAGACCCTTTCTTCTAAATCTCCTTGCATGTTTTTTCACCAAGACAGGGTGTCTTTGCAAACCAACCCATCTTTCTTGCCTAACGTAGCTTCTGAGTCCAGTATAAGCCAGGTAGTTAATCTGCCAGTTTTCTTTCCAAATTTTTCAAATAAGGGAGATTATATGCTCCATCTTTTGCATGTGCATGGACAACTTTGCTTTTGTTTTCATAGGACCAAAGACCCCAGGAAAGCTGAACAGTTTTGTTTCCTTCTGTCCTAACAAATTGGGCAGACCAGTTTTCAAAGTTACATTCAGTTAACCATTTGGCCAATGTATCTCCTTCCTTTGTTAAAGGTTTATCCTTGCCTAAGCCTACTGGAGCTCATTCCATGAGGTCTGTGGCAATCTCTTCAAATTTTTGGTCAAGAGCTTCCTTCGATGACATTTGTATAGCTACAACTTGGCTAATTCTCACACTTTTATTGCTCATTACAAATTAGGTTGGATTTCCAGGAGGAATGGAGCGCCTTTTGGTTGTGCAGTACTCTTGCATATTCTTCTCTGAGGGCCACCCAAGGTTCTGTGGCTGAGGACTTTGTCCCATCTGAGGAATGAATGAAAAGGACAGCATCAGATAAAAAGTTATGTACTCACCATATTTCATCTATGTTCTCCATATTCATTCTTCCTCGACTTCCTGCCCCCATCCTTTTGCTTCTGGAAAGATCCAAAAGTTGTACAGGAACCACTCTTCCTTGTTTGAGCTTCAGCTTCCTTCATCCTTTCCGCCTTTGTTAATTTATGTAATAGGTTGTCTCTCTATATCTAAGAGCAGTAAACTCGATCTGAGGCATGTTAGGTTTGTGGTGCATTATGGGTAAAGGGAGGAGCTCGAGAGTTTTGGATCTGATGATCTGGTAGAAGCGGCAGAGTCTTGGATCTGAACCCATCAGTTGAAGAATGAAAATGAACAACCCAGATGGAACGTTATGGTGACTGCATAACTTTTCTTAAGACGTGTTGGTGTAATACTTTTTCTGCACCTAGAGAAATGTTTGAGGAATCATTTTATGCCTTTGTATTGAGAAGGCCCCTATATGAGGGGCTTTCTTGCCAATAAAATACTATGTCTGAAGTAGTAATGCTGTCCTTGGTTTTATGCACACAGCAGTAGAAAGAAGTGGTCAGACATGGCTGTCTGGCTGCTCCCACAGTTTTAGGCATTCCATAAGAATGAGTCTATACAGCATTCCTAGAAATGAGTAACAGTTGAAGAAGATGCATGACATTTTGGTGTCGGACTGTTTCTAGTATTTAAGGCAGGTGTGGTGCTTGTCATTACTGTAAGCAGAAATTAGTGTAGTAGTTACTCGTTTGAATGTATCAGTTTACTTCCAGAGTAGTATCACTGTATATATCATCTCGGGACAGAAAGGGAGAAAAAATCAGATGGCTACATTTAATGGCATTAAATAAAAATGTTCCTGGACAGTCAGATTTTTAAGGATGTAAAAATTAGATGGCCTTGTAGGCGTGGCAGTTTCTTTACACAGTTTAATAACTTTGTGGTATGTGGGAAGATTATGTACTTGTCAAATGATGCATGCAGTTGAAGGCCTTTTTCAAATTATCTATGCTTTTATTTAAGAAGGGTAAGGGGCAGACTTGTATTCATCAGTGTACTTGGTAATAGTTAATGTTTTAAGAAATCAAACTTCTATGAATTTTCTGTGCTGTGATGAGAGAAATTTGTTTTAAAAAAATAAATAAATAAAACTGGGTCCAGTAAAATAGAAGGCTTCTTTTCAGACAGAAAGCATGCTATCTTTCATACCAGCTCAGAGGGAGAAAGGCATGCCATTTCTTTTCTCAGCTTTCATCAGTAACCTGCCATTGATGGCATCACTTGTTTTCTGCCCTTGAGGCAACAGGGAAGGTAGAATGCATCAATTCTTTTTCCTTTGTCTTAATAGTTTTGGATCTTCCCATTTATAATTTTACATTTCTCTTATCTGCTTGCTGTCAGTTTTCATGTATCCTTTGCAAAGGCTAAATATGCACTTAAGGCAGCAGTTCAGTAGCTATTGTTGGTTATATGCACAAAAGGCACTGAATGTTAAGTTGTCAATCTCGCCTTCATTCTTGCTTGATGGGTTCGGAGCCGATCCCTCGGCTCCGACTCGGCACTTGCTAAGCTCGAGAGTTTCTTCTACCAGCTCGAGGCAGCCCCATATCCCATGATGCAAGGCGGTAAGTACCCAGATCTCGTTTGCCGCTTCGCTTAGGAGGTCTTCTTTTTACCAGCTCCTGGTAAGTTGTTCACTTTTGTGATTTTTCAAGCCCCTTTTTTAGTCTAAAACTAATTTTTTGATAGTTTAAATTTAATTTCTATCCCTTTCTGACAGAAATTCCCTGTCTCTTTTAATTTTTTGTTAGTCAATTCCCTATCCCATCCCCCCCCTGTTAGGGTGTGTGTGTTGGTGTTTTATAGAATACCTCTTGGTATTTTGTTTAATTTAATTTAATTTAATTTGACTGGTGTGTGTGTATTGTGTGTTCGGCACCATGTCAAAGGAGAGGGTTTCAGGTTTTAAGAAGTGTGACTCGTGCTGTCAGAAGATGTCTCTGACAGACGGTCACACTTCTTGCCTGTATTGTCTGGGCCCTCTTCACCTGCAGGACTCCTGTGCTATTTGTCACTCCTTCAGCCAGAGAGTCCTGCAGGAGAGACGTAACAAGTTGATTCTTAGGGGCCTTCTTAAGCCGGAGGGCTCTCCGGCTAAGTCGGCTCCACCAAAATCAACAAAACCTGCCAAGGCCCAGGCTTCTGTATCTAAGCCTGCGGCCTCGGCTCCGACTTCGTACTGAGTCGAGATCGCTCGGCTGGAGCCGATTCTGGATTGACAAAGCTTCGGCACCGATGGCTATCGGTGCCGAATCTGTATTGTCCACTTCGATGTCGGCGCCGATCGGTTCCGACACCCATGTGGCACAGGCATCGGTGTCGGCTCGATCGGCTCCGACACCGTTACTTTGGTGGCTGTATCGGCTCCGGCTGGAGCCGATACATCGAGACGTTCTGTCGGCTCCGAGAAGTCGGCACCGACAGGATCTGTAGTATCGGCTCCGATGGCTCATTCCAGGAAGAGGTCGAGGTCTCCTTCCTTGGAGCCGATACTTTCGGCTCGGCTTCGCCTCTTCTATCGGAACGGAGCCATCGGAGCCGATCTTCAAGGTCATCCAGGTTGTCAGATCATGACCTAGAGAGAGTGGTCAGTAGATTACTCAAGTCACAGGTACTGGCCCAAATGCTACACAGTCCGTCTCAGCAGACGACTGTTGGTCCACACCCCGTTACAGTTCCTCCTTCAACTCTACCCCAGAGTTTGGAGTTGGAGTCTTCGGGCATGGTTACTGCTACGGCTGGAGGACGGTTACCCCCTTCTGTTCCTTCAGCCTCTACTCTTATCTCCTCTTCCTTAGAGGAATTCGGTGGTCGGGCTTCCATGGTCTCCTCCGAGGGGGTGAGTGGCATCGGACCCTTGTCCGAGCCGCTCTTCGCCTTGGAGCCTGGGCCTTGGTGAGCTCGGCTCCGACATCTGCCTCGGAGACTTCCCTTTCGGTGGTCCCGGGAGTTCCTAGCTCTTCGGAGCGGGTTCTCTCGGACCTGCCTGGGAGGGGAGCATTCGAGGTAATGAAGAGTGTACTGGCCACTGGTATCAGTCAGCAGTCTGTTCCGTAGCTCCTCCCTCTATAGTACCTGTTGACATCTCTGCCACTTCTCTTGCTACAGGACCCAGAGATCCTCCGCCTCAGGTTTCCCCATTGGGAATTTCCCCTCTTCCGAGGATTCTCCTGATGTTTCGGGAGATCCTCCTAGGAAGAGGACTTGTAAGAGGAAGCATGTAGACTCCCGAGTCTGTCACTGGATACTGACTTTGATGAGTCAGAGGGATCCCTAGATCCCCTCTGAGGATGTCTCCTTCTCAGACATCCTAGAACTTCTGAAACAGAGGGGAAACTGGCCCACCAACAATCCCTCTGAGGATGAGTCAGTATACCTAGAGGCGTTTGGATCTCGGCCCTCCACCTCCTGGGTGTCTCCGCCTTCGACCCCTTATGCAAGTTATTGCACGAAGGCGTGGGCAGCTCCTGACTCTGTAGAGCCAGTCCCTAGGAGGCCTTCAAAATTTATCACTGCCCCGAGTGACAAACAATTCCTTACCAAGGGTGTCCCCGCTGATGCCATGGTGGTGGCTGCGGCCACCAAAACGGAACTTGCAGATCCTTCCGTGCCCGTCCATCCTCCTAATAAGGACTCTAGGACCATGGATAGGTACGGCAAGCGGATGTTTTCCTCAGCGACCTTTGCTATGCATTCGCTGAATTATCTTTGTCACTTCACCAGACTCCAGAGAGATATCCTGAAGGAGCTGGGAGAAGTAGTTCAGGATCCTACAGCTGCAGGGGCTCAAGAAAATATTGCTTCGCAGCTAGGAACCCTCAATTCCATTGCTAACTCCTCCATGCGGCTAATATCTTATGCTGCGGATGGAGCGAGTAGAGCCGCAGGCACAGGTGTGGCTCTTAGGCGCCAAGCCTGGATGCGGCTATGTGATTTTGCGGATCCCTTTAAGGCGTCCTTCACAAATTCTCCCTTTGATGGGTCAGCTTTGTTTGGCCCTCAGGTGAAGGAAACCTTGACCAGGTGTGAGCAGGACGGCAAGACTCTTTCTGCTGTTGGAGTCTGTTTTTCCACCCCTTCTAGGCCTTATCCCAAAGGACAGAAGGGTGGGAAGATGTGGTTCCGTAAATCCCAAGGAGTCATGCCGGATTCACGTGGTCAGTTTACCCCTAGAGGCAGAGGGGGTAACAACAACAGACGCCTCTCTAGAGGCAGAGGGGGTCCGAAGAACCAGGGAAACAGGGAGCCTCTCTCTGATAAGCCCTTTCAGCATCCCTGAGGTGTTGCCCGGCTGTCCCTCCTTGGAGGCAGTCGGGGGAAGATTATCACTGTACCCAGAAGCCTGGCATTCCCTCATTCAAGACAGATGGGTACAGTCGATCATATCCAAGGGTTACATAATTCCTTTCGAGGAAAGTCCCTTCCCCTCAAGTTCCCTTCCAGATGTACCACCCGGTCTAAGGGAGATTGCAGAGTTAGAAATCGCAAAACTACTGCAAAAAAGAGCCATTCAGCCAGTTACAATAGACCATTCAGAGCCGGAATCTACTCAAGGTTCTTTTGGTCCCCAAAAGACGGGAGACTGGAGTCCAATATTGGATCTCAGCAGACTCAACAAGTCTGTTAGGAAGCCAATATCTCGTATGGTCACTCTTCAGTCAATTCTGCCCTTCTTACAGAAGGACAACTGGATGTGCTCAATAGATCTTCAGGATGCGTACTATCACATCAAAATTCACAGGCGCTCCAGGAGATTTCTCCGCTTTCGGCTGGGGTCCAGTCACTTCCAGTTCAGAGCCCTGCCCTTTGGTCTCACTACAGCCCCCAGAGTGTTCACCAAATGCATGGCAGTGGTCACGGCTCACCTGAGGCGTCAAGGATTCCAGGTGTTTCCGTATCTCGACGACTGGCTCCTGTCAGCCACCACCAGGCATCAGCTTATACAAGCCAGGGATTACACAATAGACATTTGTTCTCATTTAGGCATCTCAATCAACTTGAAAAGTCATCCTTATCGCCCTGCCAGTCTATTACCTTCATAGGCGCAAACTTAAACACTGTTCGGATGTCAGCTACCCTTACAGAACAAAGAGTTTCAGACATTCAGACTCATGTCAGGATCATTCTGGCCAGCAAGAAAGTACAGGCCAGAATGGTTCTAAAGGTATTAGGTCTCATGGCTGCGGCCATTACTCTTCTTCCCTGGCTCGATTCTACATGCCTCCTTCAGTGGATGCTGTTCACACAGTGGTCATACCAGCAACTCCCAATGCGTCACCAGATTCTGGTGACACAAACATGCAAAGAACATCTTGCTTGGTGGATCACATCGTCTCAGGTTCACCAAGGCAGGTGCTTTGTACCTCCGTCCCGATAGCCACTGTCACCACGGATGCCTCCCTGATCGGGTGGGGCGGTCATTATCAGGGCAGGATGGTTCATGGGACGTGGCAACCGTTCGAGTACCATCTGCACATAAATGTCCTGGAGATGAGAGCAGTGCTTTTAACGTTGCAAGCCCTCAACGACTTTCTTCCCGTAGGGACAATTGCAGTCCACACAGACAACATGTCTGTAGTTTGGTATATCAACAAACAGGGCGGAACCAAGTCCTACCCCTTGTGTCGAGAAGCCCTCAGACTATGGCAATGGGCGATCTCCTCTCATCGGTTTCTGGTAGCAACGCATATCCCTGGGAAAACCAACATTATAGCGGACAGATTGAGCAGAGCTATTCTCATGCCTCACGAGTGGTCTCTCAAGCAATCCATAGCGGAAGAGATTTTTCTGGAATGGGGTCGTCCATGTTGCGATCTTTTTGCTACTCCCCAAAACAGCAAATGTCCAGACTTCTTCAGCCTCTTCCCTCTATCAGGCCATCCCCCCAGAGACGCTCTGACCCAGGATTGGCCCCAGGGACTTCTTTATGCCTTCCCTCCATTTCCTCTGATCCCTCAGGTGATCCAGAAAGCTACCGTTTTGAGAGCCAAATTGATTCTCATTGCCCCTTACTGGCCTCGACAAGTTTGGTTCCCGTTCCTCCATCATCACCTTTTGGTGCAGCCGTGGCATCTGGACCCAGTGCCAGATCTACTGATTCACCAATCCGGTCAGCTGCACCCTTCTCTCAACCTCACAGCATGGTTGCTCCACTTCCTTCCTTAGCCAGGCTTCCTTTGATCTCTAACCCAGTTAGAGACATCATAGTAGCTTCACTAAAATCCTCTACCAGGAGGATTTACACAAGCAAATGGAAACGTTTCTCTTATTGGGCTAAGGCCCAAAATATTGATCCTTTTACTGCCCCTGTTCAGGCAGTTCTGGACTTCTTAGCAGAGATTTTTCATGCAGGCTCCTCTTCTTCTACAGTC
The DNA here is from genome assembly GCF_019279795.1 of Protopterus annectens. Lineage (NCBI taxonomy): Eukaryota > Metazoa > Chordata > Ceratodontiformes > Protopteridae > Protopterus > Protopterus annectens. Next base: position 388,664,109 of record NC_056741.1, on the reverse strand, counting down.
AGAGTTCAGTTGGCTGCTATTTCTAATTTTCATGTCGGGATAGCAGATCATAATATTATGTCCCATAGGCTCTGCAGGGCCTTCTTGAAAGGAATTTTCCTACTAAAGCCTCCAATCAGGAATCCTCCTCCTCAGTGGGATCTAAATTTAGTGCTGACATCCTTGATTCTTCCCTTCGAGCCAGCTGTTTCTTGTTCCCTGAAATATCTTTCTTGGAAAACTTTATTCCTAGTGGCTATTACATCTGCCAGGAGGGTGTCTGAACTTCATGCTCTTCGGTTCGACCCCCTATTTGATTTTTCACAAAGACAGAGTATCTTTGAGAACTAATCCATCCTTTTACCTAAGGTCGCTTCAAAAACAATCTGAATCAATCCATTGATCTCCTGTATTTTTCCTAACTATTCAGATAGAGCTGAACAAAAGCTACATTATCTTGGCGTCCACCGTCAGCTTAGATATTATTTGGACAGAACAAAAAATTTAGAAAATCTGATCAACTTTTTGTTTCCTATGCGGATAATAAAAAAGGCCTTCCTGTTTCTAAAGTGACTTTGTCCAGATGGCTTTCTTCGGTCATCACTGAAATTTATACGATCAGGGGAAAACAGCTGTGCTCAAAACCTAAAGCACATTCAACTAGGAGTTTAGCTACTTCTACAGCTTTTCAAGCTAGACTGCCTTTGGACACTATTTGTGCAGCGGCCACTTGGGCCACTCCTCACACTTTTGTTTCCCATTACAAATTGGACTTGGCCTCCAGGGACAGAGCCAGTTTTGGCTCTACAGTCCTCAAGAGTTTGTTCCATTGAGCCACCCAGGATAGAGGTGCTAGGGGCGCGGTCCCATCAAGCAAGAATGAAGGCGAGATTGACAACTTAACATTAAGAAGTTATGTACCTACCATAACGTTCCATGTTAGTTGTCTTCTCTAGCCTTCTTTCTTGCGACCCTCCCTCCTTCCCCCTGGCCTGGACAGACCTTGTATAAGAAACTATTATGCTAAAGACCATTCAGACCTGGTCCTTTTTACATCTGTAAGTTTCTTCTTCCTTTGGGAAGTATTGTATGCTTGGTGCTATTGCCCTTTGTTTACAAACGAGATCTGGGTACTTACCGCCTTGCATCATGGGATATGGGGCTGCCTCGAGCTGGTAGAAGAAACTCTCGAGCTTAGCAAGTGCCGAGTCGGAGCCGAGGGATCGGCTCCGAACCCATCAAGCAAGAAAGAAGGCGAGAGAAGACAACTAACATGGAACGTTATGGTAGGTACATAACTTCTTATTTTGTTACAAGCTATCCATGGCTGGTGGTGGTGGTGGGGGTCCTCTCATATCACTCATGCTGTGTAGTCTCTCAGGACCACTGGTTCACTAATGATAGTTGTGCATGCCACTAATGCCCTTCCTGCTGTTACATAAAAATGAAGTTCCCAGGCAGGCTATAATTGACCAAAACATTTTATATAGTATTGTATGGTTGTATATGTTCGTTTTACTGTGTTTCAGAGGGTTGTTTCTTGCATTAATATTAACCAGTTCATCTTTGTGCAGTGTTATTTATTGTACTTTACGTTAGCCTTCCAGTATTGAATGCTTAAACAACTAAGCACAATGTATTCATGTGATGTAGCAGGTGATTTATAATAACGTGCAACTCCCTTCTAGCATTAGTTGCTCATTTATTTTTTAAACAAGAAGGCAGCTTGCTTATCAGGTTTCCCAAGATGTTCTAGAAACATTTGTGGGTTTTTTGAATGACCACATAATGCTTACAGTTATTTTATGTGACGGTAATAGCATGCTGTAGTTGTGTTCTGGCCACATTAGTCCACTGTGACTGAAAAATAGTACCTTCTGTTCCTTTCATTTTAGAGAGATTACTTTAGCATCAGAGTTGCATTGTTCACTGTAGATGTTGATGCATAGAAACAGGATATGGTATTACTTAATTGGTTTAAAAGGAGCTGTTCAAATGAAGTAGGAGATGTGTGTAGAGTTGTTATAGTTTATAATTGAGATATATTTGTAATTAACATGTGCTGTTATTACCTTTTTATGTTGAAGTAGACCTTTGTATGCATCTCTTTGGTTTGACACATGGAGCTGTACAAGAGAGATATTACCGAAGGAGAACTCCTCTTAAAAATGATGACTCTAGCCGGTAGCTCAGCCCTTTATTTTATGTATAATACTAAAAGAAGGGGTGTCTGTTCTTATAAATGTACACTGTATCAGAATCGTAAAAGCTTCTTTGCCATGTTATATTGTGTGGTGCTGAACCTGAATTCTAATTTAAATATGTTGCACAGTGAGGTGTAGTAGCTAACCAGATTAACTGATTAAAGTTTAAATGTAATCTTTACAGTCTGCATTAATATTTGTGTGCAAAGTGATAAACCAAAAGGATGATCTGCAGTCAGTGAATCTGCTAAGCGAGTGGAATTTCATTTAATAGGTGCATTTGTCATTTTTTTAGCCCGTCATACACATACCTGCTGAATTAAGTATATCAACCAGGTAGTAGTCACTTCTTGGCCCAGGTGCTGGTTTTCAACGCCACAGCATTGTAGTTAAATGACTTTTCTAAGGTGTATAGTAACAAATGATAAATGAAGGAATGAAACTGCGGACTAAAGGATGATGCTTGCTAATAGTTTATTTCCTTATTCTGGGAGCTGTATTATTAGACTCTCCACAGGTAGGTCTCCCTTTCAGTCACAGACAAGTGAAATTACTCTGTTAACAAATAAAAGTAATGATGTTATGTAGTCCAGTCTCACCTACATTCTTTCCCATGGGTTCGGAGCTGAACCTCTGCTCCGACTCGGCCATACTCTAGCTCGAAGTCTTCAATTGGCTCGTGGCTAAGAGGTATCCCATGCTGCAATGCGCCTATCCCCCAGATCTCATTTGCCGCTCTTACAGCTTGGACGTGGTCTTGCTCTTGGCTGTGGCTAAGTACAAATTTTCTACTATTTGTTCAATTTAGTAGCTCCAAAAGCTGTTTTAATAGCTAGTGTGTGTGTGTTTTTACTTTTAGGAGTTTAGTGAACCTTTCTGGTGTCCCGTTTTACCTGGTGTTTATGGGCTAGGCCCGTTTCAGTTAGAGGACCTAGTCCTCCCCTGGTTTTTTCCTGTTGTTCTTGTTCTGATTGTTTAACAGTTTAATCCCCCTTGGCAGCGTTATTCTTGTGGTGTGACTGTTGGTTGTTCCCCTGTTGGTTTTTCGTGGGCTAGGCCCATTTAACTTAGAGGACCTAGTCCTCCCTGTGGTTACCTCGCGGTCTCTAGGCCGTTTGAGTTGGAGGCTCTAGTTTCCCGCGCTTCTTGTTTTCTGTGGTGAAGGGTGCCCCTACCGTTTTTCCCCTGTGTGTGTTCTTGTCTCGACATGTCCAAGGAGTCTAAAGAGCACAGGCCTTCGGGCTTCAAAAGTGTGTTAAGTGTAACAACAAAATGTCTTTGACAGATGGGCATTCTGTATGTGTGTATTGCTTGGGGGCTATTCATTTACAGGAATCCTGCTTGTTCTGTCACGGTTTCAGCCCCCACGTGCTGCAAGAGAGGAAGAACAAGCTGATTTTGAGAGGACTGCTGAAACCATCTTTTGAAGAGGATTTGGAGAGATCCTCCAGTTCCAAGTCCTCTCCTTCCAAATCAGATAAAAAGTTGGATAAAAAGTCATCTAAGAAGCGCTCTCCAGCTCAGTCAGTCTCCTCAGAGCCACCGGAGAAAATTATTAAGACTACTATTGCTTCTTCGGCTCCACCGGCTTTGGAGGCGATAGAAGACGGTGCTTCGATGATGTCTACATCGGCTTCAGGTTTATTGGAGCCGAGGTCAGATGTGTCAGTTCGGAGCCAGTCTCCAGTTTTTTGACCGGTCTCCTCAACTCGTAGGTGTCCCTCTATAGGGAGATCTAGATCCCCGACCATGTCCACTAGATCCTCCAGGACACTTTCCGATGACTGTCGATAGAGTGGTGAAGAAACTGCTTCAGTCATCGGTGCTGGCTAAATTGCTTTCGGCTCGGGCCCAATCTGCTCCGGAGCCCGTCCCCCCTTCATCTTTGGCTTTTCCTCCTCCGGACCTTTCTTCGGAGCTAGAGCTGTCGGTTCCGTCTGATGCCTCGAGATCGTCTCCAGTTGCCCCTTCTGGCGTCTTTGCTCCGATCTCCGACCATGTCCTCTAGATCCTCCAGGACACTTTACGATGACTGTCGATAGAGTGGTGAAGAAACTGCTTCAGTCATCAGTGCTGGCTAAATTGCTTTCGGCTCTGGCCCAATCTGCTCCGGAGCCTGTCCCCCCTTCATCTTTGGCTTTTCCTCCTTCGGACCTTTCTTCGGAGCTAGAGCTGTCGGTTCCGTCTGATGCCTCGAGATAGGCTCCAGTTGCCCCTTCTGGCGTCTTTGCTCCGATCTCCACTCTGACCCCGTTGGCGCCATCCACAGGGTCCACAGCTCGCAGGTCTGAACAGAGAGGGAGGTATCGGGTTGATCTTCTTTGGCTCTGAGCCTTCCTCTTGGCTCTTCATCTCGTGTGAGCATGGACCCAACATCGGCTTCGGACCTTATTTCCTCGGCTCTGAGGTTGTCTTATGCGGTTAGTCGACCTTCGGAGCTGGGGGGGGGGGTCAGCTTTCGAGGTCATGAGTGTGCTGGCCAAGTCATCAGCTGCATCCTACGGTACCGACACTCTTCCCCCTCCAGCACCGATATCAGTATCAGATCTCCCTCTATCTAGGGACAGCGGAGACCTAAGGCCTCAGGATACCTCCACGAGTGGTCCCCAGCTTTCTGAAGCCTCCCCAGGTTTTTTACTTGAGAAGCCACCCAGAAAGAGAGTGTGCAAAAGGAAGCGCATTGACTCCCAAGATGAGTCCCTCACATCTGACACCGACCTAGAGGAGTCAGAGGGGTCCCCTAAGTCGTCTTCTGATGATATCTCTTTTTCAGATATCTTGGAAATACTGAGACAGAGAGGCGACTGGCCATCTAAAGCCACTTCTGAGGAGGAGTCAGTGTTCCTGAAGGCCTTTGGTTCCCAACCCTCCGCCTCTTGGGTTTCTCCCCCATTCGAGCTCCTGGACCTCGTTTGCCGAAAGGTGTGGGAAACTCCAGACACTGTGGAACCAGTCCCTAGGAGACCCAACAAGCTTTTGTCTGCTCCCCCTGATAGAGAATTTCTTACAAAAGGCGTTTCAGTAGATGTCATGGTGGTGGCAGCAGCCACCAAGAAGGAACTTGCAGAAACTTCATCTACCGTCCATCCCCCTAACAAGGAGTCCAGGGCTATGGACAGGTATGGGAAGCATGTGTTCTCTTCAGCGGCCTTTACACTGCGGTCACTGAGCTACTTATCGCATTTTATATGGCTCCAAAGAGATCTCCTAAAGGAGTTGGGAGATTCTCTACAGGGTAACGTTTCTGATACTACTGCTCAGAAAGTCAGTGCACAGATGTCTACCCTAAATTCTATTGCCAACTCCTCCATGAGGCTGATCTCATACGCAGCCGATGGAGCGAGCAGGGCTGCGGGTTCCGGAGTTTCTCTTAGGAGACACTCCTGGATGCGCCTGTGCAACTTTGCAGAGGCCTTCAAGTCTACCTTCACCAATGCGCCCTTTGATGGTTCATCCTTATTTGGAACCAAGGTGAAGGATGCTCTCACTAGGTGTGAGCAGGAGGGAAAAACCCTGTCTGCCGTGGGAGTCCGTTTTTCCATGCCTTCTAGACCTTATCCCAAGGGCCAGAAGGGTAGGAAAATGTGGTTCAGAAGGTTTTTTCACGACGCACAGAGTGATTCCCCCTCCAGAGGCAGAAGAGGGGGTGGAAATTCAGGTAGATGCCACCCTAGAGGCAGAGGAGGCCCGCCTAACCAGGGGGACTGAGATTCCTTTCGTGGCTCCCCCTGCCAGCACTGACTGCGTGTCTCTGGAGCCAGTCGGTCGCATTTCTGTATACCCAGAAGCCTGGCCAGACATCACTCAAGATGAGTGGGTTGTGTCTTTCGGCTTTTCCCGGTTAGGGGTCGCCACAGCGGAACTCCGGTCCGCTAATGATTGGTAGTTGATTTTTACATGCCGAGTTACCAGCCCTGATGCACAACCTTCAACGAAGGTACGCCCATTCACGCATGTCTCCACGCAGAAGATGCTCTAGCTGAGAATCGAACCGGACAGTGTCTGACTGTGAGGCGACAACGCTACCGCAGCTCAAGACGAGTGGGTGTTAGAGATAATCTCCAGAGGTTATCACATTCCCTTTCTTTCATCTCCTCCTCCAAACAAAAGAATCCCAGACGTTTCACCCAGTCAAAGGGATTCCGCAACCTTAGAAGTTCAAAAGTTGCTGTTGAAAGGAGCCATCCAGCCCGTCCCCTCAGACCAAGTAGGATTAGGGACTTGCTCCAGATTCTTTTTGGTGCCTAAAAGAACAGGGGACCTGAGATCCATTTTGGATCTCAGCCGTTTGAACCTTCATGTAGAGAAATCCAAGTTCCGCATGGTCACGTTAGTCAGTTCTCCCGTTATTAGGGAAAGATGTGTGGATGTGCTCCATCGACCTCAAGGATGCTTACTACCATATAAAAATGGGCAGGGCAACCAGAAGTCACCTACGCTTCCGGCTGGGTGCCAGTCATTTTCAGTTTTGCGCCCTCCACATCCCCCAGGGTGTTCACCAAATACATGGCAGTGGTAATGGCTCACTTGAGACGTATTGTATTCAAGTGTTTCCGTACCTGGACGACTGGCTCCTGTCTGCCACCACCAGGCATCTACTACTACAGACCAGGGATGCCACTATTGCACTGTGCCAAAGTCCGGGAATCACCTTGAATTGGGAAAAGTCTGCATTGTTGCCCTCGCAGCATGTCACCTTTATCTGCGCCAAATTAGACCCAGTGCTCATGAAGGTTTTCCTGCCAGAAGAGAGAATTCCTGTTTTACAGCAACAAGTCTACGCTCTACTACCACTGAAGAAGGTCAAGGCAAAAGTGGTCCTCAGCTGTTAGGTACCATAGCTGCAACGATTATGCTAGTCCCTTTTGCAAGACTTCACATGAGGATTCTTCAGTGGCTACTTTTTGTCCAGTGGTTTCTTCAGCACCTTCTTCTCATAATGTTCGATGTATGTAGTCCATCTCGCTTCACATTCTTACTAACACACCCACCTACCCCCTCCTGGAGGACCTAGAGGTCTAGTCTCTGGTTTCTCTGGTTTCAGCACTCCTTATTGATATGTTGAGTTGGTTCTTCCTCTCAACGTGTTTCTGTGTGTGTGTGTGTGTGTGTGTGTGTGTGTGTGTGTGTGTGTGTGTGTGGATGTGAGCTCACTGCAAACAAGATCTGGGGAATAGGCATATTGCAGCATTGGGATACCTCTTATCCACGAGCCAATTGAATACTTCGAGCTAGAGTATGGCAGAGTCGGAGCAGAGGTTCGGCTCTGAACCCACGGGTAAGAATGTGAGGCGAGATGGACTACATACATCGAACATTATGGTGAGTACATAACTTCTTGTTCTCATGCTTCACTGAAAACTCTTTCTTTGGCTTATAGGTAGTAATCTTTACATCAGAATGTGATGATATTTTAGCAGCCCTTATGTGAAAACTAAGAAAAAATAGTCTTTTGATATACACATTCAGTAAGTTAGAGATTTATCTGTACTTCCATATGGAACGTCTTGGTCTTGCCTTTCAGTTTACATTTAAAGGGTTATCCATTAAGATTACTATTGCGGTGGTACTTCTTGCTGCTTTGCCTCAGATGTCCAGCCTGATTCCCAAGAGCTCAGGGTGCCAGAAGGCAACAGGACACTCCCAGTACAAAACAAAATCTGCCTATGCCATTTAAATTCTACTTGACGCATTTTTTTATAGATAATTCACAGAGCGAGTGTCATTGCTTGTTTGATATGGTTTGCCTGCCTTTGAGCTCGGGACACAAGTACCCTGTTGGGAAATCTTTTTTTGTTGTATTGGAGATTACAGTTTTTCTTGGTGGGTGTGTTCCTTTTGTGAGTATATGTCAGGACCCAGAATGGGAGGGTGTTTTGTGGCAGACAGATTCTCCATAGACTTCCTCTGCCATTTTGTTTTCTGTTTATGCCTGAGCACAGAATAGAAGACTGCAGCAGTTTACTATTAAAAGGGTGAAAATTAAAATTATTGCCATTTGAAACCCTGAAATTAAAAAAAAAAAAAAAAAAGTCAAAGTATACAAGACTGCACAATGTCTAATCGGCTGAACGAATTCAGCAGATTCTACATTGTTGCCAAGCACATTACGTGATGTCCGTATAGGAGCTCAGGTAAAGGAAACTCCTTTACCGAACATTATGTTTTTGCAGGGGGGCAAGCCCCCCCTTCACCCCCTCTGTGGAGGGGGCTGCGTCCCCCGCACCCCCTGCTAACTATATATTCCAACTCCGAGATTGCACTTCAGTGAAGAAAGGGATGAATTTCCCACACCACACTGTGCAGTGATCTCTGTAGAGTACTTCAAGTTTATATCAGCAAATGCACTGTGCATCTGTTGGCTGTAGGGTGGTAGTGGCTACTGCAGGGAGTGGTCATTTGACCATCTACTGTTATGGCAAGTTTACTTACACAACTACCCTACTGTGTTCATATTGAAGACTGCTGCAGTAGCCTAAGCTATGTGGGTTAATTACGATAGATTAGAACATCTGGAAGGTGGAAGGGGAAATGTCCAGTAGCCCCTGGAGAATGGACGTAGCAATGCCTGACCTAGACCTGGAGAATGGATGTAGCTCATAGTGCTTTGTAAAAGTATGTACAGAGGACCAAGTTACTACTTGTAGAGTCCAACCCTTTCCAGAAAGCTGTAGATGAAGCCAAGGCTCTGGTAGTGTGTGCCGTGACCCTGCCTGGAATAGTTTTGTTAAGGTGGGGATAACAAAAGCCTGAGAACTGTTTGGAAGTAGTCTGCTTTGTTACAGGTTAATCTCTGCTAGAATGTAATGTCCTCCATACAGTTGCATTCCCAGAGGATCTGGGTGATTTTCACTTGTGGAGAGAAAATGGACTGTAGTTCATTTGAGTGAGAGTGAGACTTGGTCAGCATCGCAGAAGTGCAAAAAGCTGTAGATAACTGTAACCAGACTGGCTTAATGACATATGGGAAGGACAGTATAAAATTGAGTTAATTGATGCCCGGTATGGTGCTGTAATGAAGGTACCAGCACAGAAGAGAGAATTAAGGGTACTCAGGATAAAATTTAAAAAATGTGACAAAGTTGAACTCGCTAAACAAAGAAATCTCTCAAACTAAGGGACTTGGGACGTTGAAATTACTACTCCTTCTATTCAAATATGAGACAGCAAACTGTAAATAGACTAGTTAGTAAAGTAATGGACCACTTACCAGAACAATGCTGTAATACTGCTTGAGATGTATTAAACTGTTTTACTGTTTATGAACAATTATATGTAGCAGATGTCATGCATGCTGTTGTGAGTAAAGAATTATTTATTTTTTTTAGTTCTTTATCTCTGAATAAACTTTTAGTTCCAGGCACACTCCGTAATGGAAGTACAACTGTTGGCTAAATTGGGTAAATGGTGGTAACCTGGCTTGCCTGTAGAAGTGTAACTTGGGGCTAAAGAAATGTTTTTGAATAGTTTCACTCTCATAGTTATTTTGTTAATCAGCTGACCACTCCCAGGCTTGGAGGTAGGCAGGAACTAAATGCTGTCATAGTAAAACCCCTTAAATACCCTCTTCAAGTAGACTTGCCATCCAATAAACAATTTTCGTCTGACTACAAAATGTACATTTCCCTCTTATTCAAAACATTGTTCAGAATTCTTCCTACATTGATGACTTGGACCAGACAGGATTCACACCTGCCAGAACTATTCATGGTAATTTGATAAAAATATACTTAAGACACCATAACAATGCAACAGTCTTTATTAGTAGCAAATCATGATTAAAAAAAGCATGTCACAGGGTGAGCAAGTGGAATATTTTCATTTATTACTGTATATGAGTTTTCCTGAGTGATTTGTTAAATTATTCTGGCCATAGCCTTTTGATATCATGATTAAAGTAAAGGTAGGGAATAACCTTTCTCAGATATTTAATTTAGGAAGAGGCATCAGGCAAGGATGCGCCCTCTCCACTTTTGTTTGCTGTTTATTTGGAACCCTAGACATGCAGGTTATAGCAAGTCCTAACTAATGGATACAGGTTACAGTGCTTAATGTATAAGGTTTGTCTATATGCAAGTGATTTATTACACTTATTTAATCCAGAATCAGGTTTTGGTTGTTGTTGTGTTTTTTTTTTCAGGAATTGGAAGGTAAGTTTATAAGTGTTCAGTGTCAGTTTTATTTGAGCTTCAAAGTTGAATTTTGCTTCCTTTTTCCCAACCAGTTATCAAGACCATTTTTGAAAGACAATAGACAATCTGCTTTCTTATTCTTTGTCGGGGGGGGGGGGGGTGTTCAACATGAAACCCTCTGTAAACTTAAAAAGAAAACCTTTTTAATATTTTAGCACACTTGAGGACAACCACCAATCCTCTGTTTTGGGTCTGAGTATTTTTTTAATGTGTCCATGTTAACAGCTAGCATCTAATTATTAACACACTTAAATAATTGTAATTGAATCCTTTCTAATCAAGCTGTAGTTTACAGATTCAGCATTTCTATTCTTTTCTTGCATCTCGTGCCTGATTTGCTTAAATGATTGAAATGCATCTGCACTCTTTCTGACTTGCGTTGTTTACAGTTACAGATACAATCAGTTGCAGAAAATTCCATATGCTGTTTTACCACAGATTTGTAGAGTGGCAGAAAAACATTCATGTCCCTAGTAATTTATTGTGCATAATACCTCCTTTATTGATGACTCTTGTTTCCTTAGTACAGCTCTAACATTGCCTTAAAATGTAAACTCACTGTCATGTGGTCATATTATCCAGAATGTTGCCATTTAGAGCATATGGATAATGTTGGCTGTTATCAGCAAAGTGAATCACCTTTGATTTGTTTTCATTAAATTTCATTGCTCTATTTTTTGCCCAGATGTTCTTCGTGTTTCATTGTTGCAGTCATTAAATTTGGGTAATCTGTTGGCAGATTGCCCTCAGTCGGCCTGAATTCCAAAGTCTTGGGTCCTGCGTCGGTAACTTTTTTCACCCAGGTTTGTGAGATCCCACCGTGTTGTCAATTGCTACAGTAAATGGTTTGTTTATGCAGAAAATCAGACATAAATATGGTAAATGATTTAGGGCCTAACCCCCCTCCCCCAAGGGTCTCCCAACTTCCGTATTCCTGGTAACAGGTAATGAGCTGCCAATTTTGACCTTGCAACTTCTGCTTTCTAACCGGTTGCTTACCCACGTTACCTATTTATGTTTTGATTTATGCACTCAGCATATCCTCATGGGGCACTGTATCAAAGGTCTTTGCAAGGTATAAATGTAGAAGAAATATTCACTGTTAATCCCTCATCCATAGCTTCCCACACTAACTCATAAAAGCTGTTTAAATTTGTTTGACGTGAATGGCTTTTTTGTAAGTCAATGATTGTGATCATCCATACTAACAGAGGAGCAGCTATTAAATCACAGATGATTTTTTCCAAACATTTCCCCAAAGTACTTGTCAAACTTATTGGCTGATAACTGTTCCATGACACTGATGCAACCCATACATATTGGGACAGTAACGCTATTTATTTATTATTTATTTACATTTGTTGACTGGGAAAATCCGACTGGACACAGGTCCTTTTTCAGCAGAGGCCCGGGGAGAAAAGCTCCACAATAAAAACAACAATTAAAAACAACAAATAATTACAAGTTACAGGAAGTATAGGTAGGTTTTAACAATAGTAGCAAACAGTTATAGTTCAAAATGAAATTATTTAGTTAAATGGTACAACACATATCATTGGTGCCATAAAGACTAACAAGTATTTTAATGGCCTCCTTTCGTTGTGGTGAGTTCTGGAATAGATAGAGGACATGGTTTCAACATATAAATAATTTTTGACAAGTAGTCCACTGAGGCCATCGGAGCCAGATGCTGTAGTGGACCTAAGTTTAATTTCTGAACAGTTGTAATTTTAGGGCCAGTTGTCATCTGGCACTAATGCTGCAGTTAACCAGGAACAGTTTTTTTTTTCCTGTGCAGACTTGTCCACTGATGAATTGGATAACTTGTTCAGTTATCATAACTCCATGGTGTCCGACAGAAGTTGAAGATTGTTGGTCCTTTCTGTAAACCCGCAAGTGTTTCTAAGCTTTTGCATTGGCCTTGCTGTGTTTTGCAAATTTGTTCTTGTATCTTTGTTTAGGTGATCATAATAGTTTTCTAAACCTGAACTTAAGCTTCTGTGTTAAGGCACACAAAACAAAAGCTTTGTGGATCAGTTGTATTCCTTGTAGACTATATGTAGTATACCCATTTTGATAATCTAATTGTTGCAGTTTGGGCCCTTGCCGCATGCATAGTATAATAAGTTCCAAGTAGAAACCTGGCCTACCTTAAATCTAGTTTATATGAAGAGAAACCAAATGTAGTAATGACTGCATTCCTGTATAATGATCGTAGTACTTTAACCATGTTAGTAATGTGCTGATATCTGTAATGTGTTTACCAAACTGTAGTACATGCATACACACGTAAATGCATGCTTACATGCGAGAGAACAAGTATAAGGTGTTGGGTTATTGCTTTCATAGTATGCTGGGCTCTTGATTCAACACTTGTAATTAATGATTTCCCACTGGTATTGCAAACCAAGCATACACCCATCAAGTATGTTTTACAGAGATCCTGGAGGAAAAGTGTACAATGCCAGACCATCCACCTTCTAGATGCACCAATTTGGAACAGACAGGCTGAAACTTGACTGAGAAAGCATAGTAGTACAGGATTAGTTCTTAACGCTATTTCCACAGTCTTTCTATACAGTATTGTTATCTCCTCTCACCTCCTACATAATTTTATAACTTCCTTCATTATATCTCTTAAACTCTTTGCCAAGTCGTAAAGTACTAAAATCGTCCTTCCTGCATAATTTTATAACTTACTTCATTGCGGATCTTGTACTCCTCGTAAACCTTTCTTTACTGAAATGTAAGAGTACTAAACTTTATAACATTTTACCTTCTACGCAGTATCAATCCATTTATATCCTTCAAGATTTTAGAGCTACTTAGAACTGTATAGACTTAAAATTGAAGTAAATGGTGTATGTCCGTTCTTGTAGTTTCTTTTTTTTCTGAGAAATGGAATTGTTTTTCTGGGAACGGTCTGAAATTCAGTTGTTAATATAAACATAATGTGATGGAGCTTTTCTCTTTGAGCCTCCGCTGAAAATAGGCTCTGCACAGTTGGATTTTCCTAATCATCAAAGACAAATAAGTAATTTGGGGTGTTTCCTCACGCAAATTTCTCATGTTTTAAGTTCCTGCCAGACTTTTTTTTTTGTGACTCTGTGTGTGTGTGTGTGTGTGTGTGTGTGTGTGTGTGTGTGTGTGTGTGTGTGTGTGTGTGTGTGTGTGGAGGGGGGGGTTACATGAGTGTTCTGATTTAGAAAATGAAGATAAACTTGAGAGTTGGTGCCTTGCTAATTGAGCGATCCTCTAACTGGCACACAGATGAGCCATTATACTGGGATACAACCCATTGAAAATATGTGATTAGCTGGACCGTCTTCAAATCTGAAGAGGTAAGGCTTCAAAAAGGTGGTTTGACTGGAGAGTACTTTTCAAAAAGAGCAGAACTAGAGGTTGTAAAATGGACTCTCTTACTGTTGCCCCCTATAAAAACTTACCCTGTTCACATGTAGTGACAGTTTTAACCTTCTCACTGCACATTTGGGTCAGGCATAGGTTGATTATTGATGGAAACATCATTTGCCACCAAGGCATATTAACAGAAGTCTGGGAATTAATAGTCTCACCAAAATGGCACTGTTAAGATCAAGGCACATCAACAAGGAACAGAACATGGAAAATGTAAAGCAGATGAGTTGGCTAAACAATGAGCTCTAGAGGTAAAAAGTCAGGACAGTTAACAAAACTAAAGAACACTACTAGGCTTTGGTCATCAGTGTTCAGGAAGGGAAAATCCTTAGAGGGGAAAAACAGTTACTTGCTGGAACAAGTAAACATAGGCAAACACTAGTAGATTTACCTGTTCCCTCTGTACCTTTACCTTTACACTGTGCCACCAATTTCTATCCAAAGTATTAAGGACATCTTTGCTAGATAACCACTTGCTGGAACAAGTATACCTAGGCAAGCACCAACAGCTTTGCATTCTCCTTCTGTACATTAACACTGTACACCCAATTTCTGAGACCCCTTGCCCAGACTGAGAGGAAGATAAAGCTTTCCCTTGGCCAGCTAACCAACCTCTACTGACTGAAGACCTGGTTATAACTTCCAAGATATGTGGACTTGCTGTATACACCACAGAAAAAAAGGAAACCTGTTATTGTAGAAGGGTTTTCCAAATGGGCTCATGTATTCCTAAACCAATCCAACTCTTTGAATACCTATTGCAGTATCTCCAGGGGAAACCCAGAGAAAGAGCAATAAAAGGGGACAGGATGGACTTGTGATGTTGCCTAATTGGCAAGTAGTGGGGGAGTTTTGAAATGGCTGTTACACTGAAAGTTGTGCCTAGATCCAAAAGAGAGGAGAGTTATTCTGGGATTCTTTTATAACTTCCTGGGATACTCTTGGAGAGAGAAGTTGCAACATTCCAAACCACCAGTACCTCGCTGATATGACTTAAGACATGCAAAACCATGTAGATAGATGCATCACTTGCACAATCTAGGCAAATTAATTAATGGAAAAGCCTGTAGACGTCCTCAGACTTTGGGGTAAGTTTCAAATTCACTCTGTTGGACCTCCTACAACAGATCCAGTGGCAGGATAATTCTTACCATTAGAAATCGTAGCAATCAAGGTGTAGCCACTTTTCTAGTAAAGTGACACAAACCATGCTGTAGTTGTGGGGGTAAAGCAGAGATTTCATATTCCCTACCATCCTCTGAGTTCAGAGAAAGTAGAACGAAGAAACAGGACCATAAAAGAATGTCATAAAAAGAAGACTGAGTATGGAAACCATTGGTTCAAACATCTTCCCAAAATATTAACAAATATTTCATTTATTTTACACTTGTTAACTGGGTGTGTGCACTGGTCCAAAGACCCTATCAGTCATAACCTGTGACACCAAAGACATTATTAAGACAGATAAAGACTTAAAGCATTCACAAAAATGTGTACAATCCTGTATAAAACATAGCATTCAAATCAACACCGAAGAAGGTGCAAGTATAAAATGTACATAGAAATTAAAGTGATAAGTCAGAGTAGTTGACAGTCCTTTGAAACTGTTCATAACATTGCCATGTAGTGGCTCATAAAGTGGATTTATGCTACATTAACTTATGGCTGGACATACAAACAGAATATTGTGATAGTATACCTGGAAGAGACCAGACTGTGGGACCAGCTTAAAGACCTTATCTCGTGGGCCAAGCGGAGGCTCTGGGAAGCTGGAGAAGCCTTCACAAGTTAAATAAAAAAAAAAAAATATTTGGCAAAACCACCGGCAAATAGTAGACACTGGTAATCTTGTTATGATCAGAACATTTTGAACACTAGTAAGTGGGATCCAAAATGGGTAAGCCCGTATGCTGTCACCAATGCAAGAATGGTCACAGTTCAAGTTTGGACATATACATCCAAAATCTTAGATATGTCTGTGTCCACTACAACCAAAATAAAATTCTTAATAGGATTGAGGAGGAGACGAAGAATGAAATTAAAACAATGACCTCTAGCTGAATTTTGTTTCCTGATCTTGATGGAAATCTTTAATGTTATGTTGTCCCATCTCGCCTTCGTTCTTGTTGGTTGGGTTTGGAGCTGATCCTCGGCTCCGACTCTGCCGATATATACAATAGCTCGAGAGCTTCTACTGCCTCGAGGCTACCCCTTATCCCAACATGCCTAGCGGCAGCTACCCAGATCTCATTTGCCGCTTGCATCGTAGAGATTGCTCTATACTGGCTCAGGCTAAGTACTTTGTGTTTTCAAGTTATTGCTAATTTTTGGTAAATGTACTGGTTATATTGACATTTAGAGGGTCTTGTCTTTCCTCGTTAGTCTAACGACCCCTTTCTCTGCTTTTTGTGGTGTTTTTTGGCCGTTTTTTCTTTCAGGCCTATTTTCCCCTTCGAGCCCATTTAAGTTAGAGGGTTTTTCCCTTTCCAAACCTCTTTTCTAGGATTGCCGTTTTAAGTTAGAGGCTCTCCCCCTTTTACTTATTAAAAAAATAAATAAATAAATAATTTTAAGTTTTGTTGCTTCTACTTGTAGGCTGTGAGTGATGGTTTTCTGTTTTTCTCTGTAGAAACTCTTTCCTGACTAGTGTTCATTATGTCTAAAGAGTCTAAACCATCTGGGTTTAAAAAATGTGACTCGTGTTGCCAGAAAATGTCCCTTACGGATGGGCCCACAAGTTGCGTTTATTGTTTAGGGGCTGTTCACCTGCAGGACTCTTGCTCTATCTGTCATGCTTTCAGTTCCAGAGTCCTGCAGGAAAGAAAAAAAATAAACTTATTTTGCGTGGCCTCCTGAAGAACCCTCAAGATGTCTTGTCTCAGGGTCCTCAGCCAGCCAAAGTGTCCGAGAAATACTCCAAACTATCGGTTCTGAGCTCGGAACAGACAAAAGTTACTGAGAAGCCTTTGGCTCTTTTGGCCCCCAGCATTGGCTCCAACAAATCTAAGTCTCCGGCGGCTCCATCTGTGCCCTCTGAGCCAGTTCGGATCCATAAGAGATCAAGGTCTTCCTCTTTGGAGTTGGTATGCACCGCTCCACAGTCTCTTCTACTGCATCCTGGAGTGAGCAGTCACCGGTACTCTTCACACTCCTCTCTGTCCTCCAGACTTTCGGATCATGACGTGGCGAAGAGGGGTCAACAGGCTCCTCAAGTCACAGGCACTTGCTAAATTACTCTCGAGCCCAGCCCATAAGGATTTGGCTCATTCGGCCCTCCCAGCTTCTCCATCGATTCCTTCTCCGACTCTCTTGAGCTCAGAGCCGGAGTGCATGGAGGTCTTGGTGGTGGATCAGTCGGCTCCGGTTTCTTCTCCCTTATCAGTTCTGGCGACCGCTCTGATCTCCTCAATGTCGGTCTGTTGAGGGGACTGAGTGCCGAAGCTCTCTCGCCGGCTCCTAGGGGGAAAGTGTCATCGGACACTTGTCCGACCCTGCTCTCCCTCTCTGGGCTTCGGCGCAGGTGAGCTCTGCTCCTACATCGGCCTTGGAGCCTTCGCTCCCGGTTCGAAGGAGATCTCTGGGCTCTTTGGAGCCAGCAGCTCCTTTGACTCAGGACCATGGCGCCTTCGAGGTGATGAACATGCCGTCTCCTGAGACTGCTCCACCATTGGCTCCTTCTCCCTCGGTGCCTGTGCCTGCCTTTGTCCCTCCTCCTGCCAAGCATAGGGAACCTGTGCCCTAGGACGCCCCACTGGGTGACCCCACGTCTTCCGAAACGTCCCTTGAACATTCGGAGGAGGTCCCTCTGAAGAAGTGTAAGAGGAAGCATCTAGACTCCCCTGAGTCCATCACTTTGGATACGGACTTGGATGAGTCGGAAGGGTCCCCCTCAGAGGATGTCTTTTTCAGACATCTTGGAAATTCAACCAGCCCTCTGTCTAAGGAAGTCCCTATCCCCTTCTGAGGACGAGTCCGTATACCTGGATGCATTTGGATCCCGACCTTCCACCTCTTGGGTGTCTCCACCGTTCGACCCACTTTTGTCTGTAGTGAGTCAAAAGGCATGGAGCGCTCCAGAGTCCATCGACCCTGATGTCCTTCAAGGATGCATCTGCAGTCCTAACAAATGGGTTGTCCTGTCGTCAGGCAGCCCTTCGGTCGGCTGGATTCCAAAGTCTGGGTCTGGCCTCGGCTGGTGTCGCACTTCACCCGACGTCATCTCTGCTGGTCTTCGGGTATAAAGGCATCAGCCGACGCCATTTTCCTCCGTCTTTCTTGCCACGTGGCGCCCGAAGCAGAAGCTGTTCGCAAGTGCCGGTCAGTCAGATCCAGAGATTACTACTACCGAATACTACTTCGAAGACTTCTAAAGCTAAGTAGCCCGTTGGGGACTCTTTCTTGCCTCAGCCGATGTCAGAAAAAGTAAATAACTGTTTAACTTGTGGGAAACAAATACCTCATAAAGATTTCCACTCTTACTGCTTACCTTGTTTAGGCCCAGACCACGACGTAGCAGCCTGTTTAGCCTGTGCTTCCTTCAACCGACGAACGCTTAGGCGTCGGTCGGAGTTTGCTGAACAGTTTTTCGGCTCAGATTTTGCGTACATTATGCCGCCGGATCCTCCGACTACTCAAATAGTTAAAAAACGCAAAGAAAAAGACCGACACTCGCGGTCCGCGGTTTCGGCCGAAACCACGGTTAAGCAAACCGCGAGTGTCTCGGTTTCGGCCGAAACCGAGCAAACGGGTCAATCTACAGCCGAATCCATGACTACTACCGAGGCTCCTGCAACCCTAGTTGAATCGGCCTCTGAAGTTTTGCCTACTAATGTGGTCCCTATAGAATTATCAGACACCATCCCTTTGGATGTCTCTACCCCAACACGTGGTGCTGCTAGGCCTCCTGCAGCCATGTCTATTAAGGCCTTTGCCAGGGCCAAAGCAGCCAAAACTGCTAAATCAGTGCCTGTTAAGCCCCCTTCTCACAGGCCCAGTTCCAGTTCTCAAATGCTTACTCTGTCAGAGGATCTCATCTCTTTAATTAGAGGATCCCAATCTCACCCAGACAGGGCCTCTCAGCCTCCAGACAAGAGACCCAGAACGGAGCCCCCAGAACCAGTGTCCTCAGATGATTCTTCTGATGACTCAGACATTACAGACCATCCAGAAGCTCCTTTTTCTACTTATGAAGATTCCGATGCTGAAGAATCTATTCCATCTGCCTCTCGACCAGAGGAATTTTCCTTTGGGGAAACCTTACATGCCATGAGAGAGCAATTCCAATGGCAGGGACAAGATTTCTCAGATTCAAGAAAAAGGCTTAGGACCTTTCTACACTTACCGCAGCATAGGCCCTTAGCTATACCTCCAGTTCTGCCTGTTGTGGATGATGCATTTAATGATGTTTGCACTGCTCCTGATACTTTACCTCCAGCCCCTGCCAAGCCAGATAGGTTTTACAGGGTACCGGACACTCATCACCACCTATACAAGGCCCCACTTGCAGATCCTGAGACTATCTCCCAGGGGCCTAAGGCAGTAGCTTCGACCTCAGCAAAAAACCCTCTCCCTTCTGAAAGGGAATCCAGGTCCTTAGAGAGATGGGGTAACAAAGTTTACACCTCTGCTACTCTCTCAGCTAGAGCTTTGAACTGTCAGTTTCATATGATCCAATACCAAGAGTTTATGCTTGATCAGTTAACTAAGAAACTGTCCTCTACTGACTCCTTAGATAAGAAATATGTTTTAGAAATGGTGAATAACATTCAGCAGGTTAGTAACCATTCTTTAAAATGTGGCTATGATGCACTGGAGGCTTCATTTAGATCAGCCATGACTGGCACAGTTATAAGAAGGCATGCATGGTTGAAAGAACAGGTCTTGCCGGATCATGTTAAAGCAAAGCTGTTAGATGCTCCTATGGATAAGGCCAGTCTATTTGGTTCTCCTGCTCAGCAAGTAATGAAGAAAATGGAAGAGAAGGCAAAATCTGTACAAACAGTTAAGGATTTCTTACAGGTTCAGCCCCAAGGTTTAGCAGGAACTGGCCTTCCAAAAATTGGTCCTTTCCAGACTCCTCTAAATCTCAGAGAGGCAGGAATAGACGTTCCAGAGGCAGAAATCAATCCAGAGGAGGTGCCTACAGAGGACGCCAGTGGCAAGGCAATAACCAGCGAGGCACAGACACAACCACTGCCACTGCAACAGGACAATCACAGTGACTTGGCTCTGACACCGCCTACCAGGGAACAAATAGCAGCACCCTTAGGCGGAAAGTTAGCCTTATTTTCAAAAATTGGCACTATATCACAAAAGACAAGTGGATTTTGCAGACCATAGACCAAGGCTACAGGTTTCACTTCCACACCTTACCAGTAAAAGAGGAATGCCAAACCTACCTCCAAATCAGAAAACAGAAGCTCTAAAGCAGATAGCTCAATTAACAAAGATGAGAGCTGTGGAAAGAGTACCACCAACAGAACAGGGCAAAGGATTCTACTCCAGACTCTTCCTAGTACCAAGGAAGAGAAAAGTTGGAGACCTATTCTCGACCTGTCCGCCTTAAACACATTCATCATTGTCCCAAAATTCAAAATGCTGACCCTACAGCAACTTCTTCCCATGCTGGGCAAGGAGTGTTGGCTGGTAACTCTAGATCTCAAGGAGGCATACCTGCACGTCCCCATACGACCAAATTGCAGAAGATACCTCAGATTTCTTGCAGGATCAGAGCATTATCAATTCTCAGCATTGCCCTTTGGCTTATCTACTGCCCAGAGTATTCACAAAATGCCTGGCATCAGTAATCGCTCATTGCAGGCTACAGGGAATCCAAATTTATCCATACCTGGACGACTGCCTGATACAAGCGGACAACAAAAGCAAGCTGACAAAAGACTTACAAAGAGTCATTTGCTTACTACAAACCCTGGGATACACAGTCAATTTAAAAAGTCAAGACTGATACCATCCCAAACAAGAACATTCTTGGGTGCGAATTGGACACAGTAAAACAGATGGCATTCCTAACTGCAGAAAAACAAGAACAACTCCTCTTTACTTCTTGGCATTAACAAAGCAGAACAAACTAACAGCAAGGAAAGTACTGCAGGCCTTGGGCTTCATGGCATCATGCATAATCCTGGTCCCCCATGCCAGACTGCATATGAGAAAGCTACAGTGGTACCTAAAGAATTTATGGTCTCAACACAGGCACAGCTTAGAAACCGAAATACCACTAATCCCATGCCTGAAACAAGAGTTCCTATGGTGGGCCCAAGCATGCCAGGCAAACCCAGGCTTGCCCTTCCACAACTTTCAAGCAAGCCAAACCATCACAACGGACGCCTCAGACCTAGGTTGGGGCACACATGCTGGACAAATGCATACAAGGATTATGGACTCCAGACCAGCTGCACCTGCACATAAATCAAAAAACAATGCTGGCAGTAAAACTAGCAATCCAGAATTTCAGACCATTCCTCAAAGAAGGCCATTTAATGATAAGGACAGACAACACCACAGTCATGTGGTACATCAACAAACAGGGAGGCACTCATTCATACCCCCTATGCAGAATGACTCTGGACCTTTGGAATATGGCTCTGAGCTACAACATCCAGTTACAGGCAATATTTGTACCGGAAAAGAAAACACCCTAGCAGACATGTTAAGCAGAACTACCTCGGATGCTCACGAATGGATGCTACACCCGGACATCTTCATGGCCATCACAAAGAAATGGGGAATGCCACAAATAGACCTATTCGCATCCCCACTCAATCACCAGCTCAAGAAATTCTGCACAAGGACATACCACCCACTTGCATGGAAGGTGGACTCTCTATCCTTCAGTTGGAAAGGCCTGACAGCATATGCATTTCCACCTCTTCCTTTGATGCACAAGGTACTACTGAAAATCAAAGAGGAACGTCCAAGGATAATTCTGATAGCTCCAAATTGGCCAAGACAACACTGGTATCCATTGCTGAGGAGCATGTCTCGGGGGAGAATGTGGACACTACCCCTGATGCCTTTGATGTTAACTCAGAACGACTACAACATCATGCATCCAAACCTAAAAACTCTGCAACTGACTGCCTGGAACATTACATAACAGCAACTAACCCAGATTTATCCCAAAGGGTTAAAGACGTTATCCTTGAGGCCCGCAGACCTTCAACAAGAAGGAACTATGCAGGAAAATGGAAAAGGTTTGTCATTTGGAGTACTGAAAGAGGAAAAGATGTGTCAAACATAGATATTGCTAACATCCTGGAGTACTTGGCAGAGCTTCTCCATACAGGCCTGTCCTATTCCTCCATCAAGATACATGCATCAGCTATTTCTGCAGAATACAGCTTCGATCCCCCTGTCTTCTCACATCCTCTACTCAGGCAGTTCCTCAGAGGAATCAAGAATGTAAAACCTAGGAAACCACCATTACCAGCATGGGACTTGAACTTTGTGCTAGAAAAATTGACACTCCCTCCATTTGAACCAGCAGCAACAGCAGATCTTCAACACCTATCCTGGAAAACTGCTTTCCTACTGGCAATTACTTCAGCAAGAAGGGTTTCAGAGCTACAGGCCTTAATGGCAGTACAACCCTTCCTAATCTTCCATCAAGATAGAGTGTCCATGAGAACTAATCTTACATTTATGCCTAAGGTGGTATCCAGAGTGTCTCTAAACCAGGCAATCCACCTACCTACCTTCTTTCCCAATCCACAGAACAGGGGGGAAAGACTGCTGCATACCTTGGATGTACATAGACAGTTGCGCTACTACCTGGACAGAACCAAGGGCAATAGAAAAACTGACCAGCTTTTAGTAGCTTATGCAACAGGAAGGGAAGGAAAAGCAATTTCCAAACAGACAATCTCCAAGTGGATAGGAAATTGCATAAGATTCTGTTACTCCTAACATGGAAAGCAAATTCCACAGAACATAAGACCTCACTCTACAAGGGCTACAGCCACTACCACAGCTTTCTTACGAGGAGTGGCTACCAAGGACATTATTGAGGCGGCTACTTGGACCTCCGTGCATACATTTGCCAAGCATTACAATTTACCTCTATACTCTAGATCCCGAGCAGGGTTTGCCACTGCTGTATTGCAAGGGATCCTAACTACACCATAATTCTTCTTCCTCCTCCCTAGTTTGGCTATGGTATTCTACCCATTTGTTAGGACTGCAGTTGCATCCTTGAAGGACATAGTACAGTTTTGTACCTACCATAAATGTAGATGTCCGAACAGGATAGCATCTGCAGTCAGGATTACCCACCCTCCTTCCCCTCTGTGGTACTCCTAGGCTATTTACCCTCCTAATAGCTAGCTGGGGGGGGATCTCTTATGGTGTATTTGTTTGTATATATGTACATACATGCTTATTTTTGTGTTTGCCTACTATTTTTTTTGGAAACATTGGCATTTATCCAAAATTTAGTTTTCCAAGAGGGCAACTGGCATCTGGGGCAAGAAACACTGAGGAAAATGGCGTCGGCTGATGCCTTTATACCCGAAGACCAGCAGAGATGACGTCGGGTGAAGTGCGACACCAGCCGAGGCCAGACCCAGACTTTGGAATCCGGCCGACCGAAGGGCTGCCTGACGACAGGACAACCCATTTGTTAGGACTGCAGATGCTATCCTGTTCGGACATCTACATTTATGGTAGGTACAAAACTGTACTTTCCGAGGAGACCTAACAAATTTATTACAGCTCCAGAAGATAAGTCTCTCCTATCCAAGGGAGTCCCTATTGATGCCATGGTGGTGGCAGCAGCCACCAAGAAGGAAATTGTGGAAATTTCATCTGTCCATCTGCCAAACAAATAGTCTTGTATGATGGACAGGTATGAGAAGCATATGTTTTTTTCAGCGACTTTTACTCTCAGATCGCTGAATTACTTGTCACATTTCACACGAATTCAGAGGGATCTCCTGAAGGAGCTAGGAGATGCACCCTACAAGATCCTATAGCTGAGGGAATTGCGAACAGGGCAGCTTCCCAGATTGCGACCTTGACCTCCATGAGGCTCATTTCTTATATGGCAGATGGAGCGAGTAGGGCAGCAGGCACAGGAGTAGCTTTGCACAGACACTCCTGGATGTGCCTTTGTCAATTTGCGGAACCCTTTAATCTTCATTTACCAGCACCCTCTTTGATGGCTCATCCTTGTTTGGGCCTTAGGTAAAAGAGACCGTCACCAGGTGTGAACAGGATGGCAAGACTATCTCTGCCGTAGGGGTCCATTTTTCCACTCCATCTAGACCCTATCCTAAAGGTCAGAAAAGTGGAAAAATGTTCTGAAAATCCCAGGGATCTTCGCCTGACACAAGTGGTGATTTTTTTTCCCCCAGGGACAGAGGGAGAAACAATGGAAGGCACTGCCCTCGCTGCAGATGGGGTCCACAGCAGCAGGGCGACGGACATGCTTTCTCTGCTAGGCCCTTCCAGCACTCCTGAAGGGAGGCCCGGCTGTCCACCTGTGGAGGCAGTCAAGGGCCAGACCATCACTGTACCTAGCGGCCTGGCACTCTATCAGAAGAGAAACATGGGCACTGTCGATAATATCCAGGGGTTACAAAATTCCCTTTTCTCAGTCCCCCTCAAAAGACAAATGTTCTATCCCAGATGTTCCACCCAGTCTTCGGGATCATGCAATCCTAGAGGTTGAAAGATTGCTAGAAAAAAGAACCATCCAGGAAGTCCCTGCAGACCATATTGGATACAGAATTTACTCAAGGTTCTTTTTGGTTCCAAAAAAGACAGGGGACTGGAGACCAATCAGTAAAAAAGACAAAGTTCTGGATGGTGACACTGCAGTCCATTCTACCCTTCTTTGGTCAGGACAATTGGATGTGCTCCATAGATCTCCAGGACTCGTACTGCCATGTAAAAATGGACAGGCAATCCAGGAGATTCCTATGCTTCCGACTGGGAGCTGGTCATTATTAGTTCAGGGCCCTGCCCTTTGGTCTCACCAGAGCCCCCAGGGTGTTTACCAAGTGTATGGCAGTGGTCACGGCTCACCTGAGGCATCTAGGATTCCAGGTGTTTCCATATCTAGATGACTGGCTCCTCACTGCTACCACCGAGCATCAACTAATCAAGGCACGGGACTACACAATCCAAACTTGTTCCCAGTTAGGCATCACAATAAATTATGAAAAATCTGCCTTGTTGCCTTGTCAGTTTTTATTGCCTTTATAGGGGCAGACTTGGATACAAGACGCATGATAGCAAAACTGCCTCTAGACAGGGCGTCAAGCATTTGTCAACAAGTTTCCTTTCTCATAAACAAGACGACTTCAGGCAAGACAAGTACTGGGCTCAATGGCTGAAGCTATTATGCTAGTTCCTTTAGCACACTTCCACATGCGGAATCTACAGTGGCTTCTTTTCACTCTGTGGTCTTTCCAGGAACGATCTTGATCACGGAGTCTTGCAAAAAGGACCTATTATGGTGGCTGGTCTACCCCAGGTGACTCTGGGCAGACACTTTCTAGACCCGCATCTGTTAGCCACAGTGACCATGGATGCTTCCCAGATAGGGTGGGGGGGGGGCATTATCTGGGACAGACTGTCCAAGGTACGTGGCACCCTCACGAGTACCATTTGCACATAAATGTTCTAGAGGTGAGAGCGGTGCTTCTGTCGTTGCAAGCACTTCAAGACTCTCTACCTACAGGGACCATTGGAATCCAGACGGACAATATGTCAGTGCTCTGGTACATCAACAAGCAGGGTGGAACCAGATCTTACCCCTTGTGTCGAGAGGCACTTCAGGTATGGCAATGGGCAAATGTCTTCCCAACGTTTTCTGATTGCAACGCACATTCCCAGAAAATCCAACAGGATAGCGGACAGGCTTAGCAGGGCTATCCTCCTGCCTCACGAGTGGTCACTGAAGCAAGAAGTTGCGGACTAGATTTTCCGCAAATAAAAAGATTCCCAAGGAGACCAGACAAGATTCTGTCTCCCCTTGAAGAAAATCCACATTGATCAAAAGGTTTACTAGCAGATGCAATGGTGGTGGTGGCAGCCATAAAGAAAGAGCTTGGTGAGGAGAGCCACACTGTTCACCCGCCTAACAGAGTCTCGAGTGGTGGACAGACTGGGGAAACAAGTATTTGCGTCATCGACCTTTGCAAATCAGTCTGCACTACCTGGCACATTTTACCAGACTCCAGAGGGACCTCCTCTCCAAACTCTCTAGTACTCTATCAGGATAGGTGTCTGAGGTTAATGACAAGGTAGCCTCTGAGCTAGTGACCCTGGAATCCGTATCAAATTTGTCCATGAGGTTAATTTCACATGTAACTTAAGGGGCGGCAAGAGCTGCGAGTTCAGGTGTAGTTATGAGACATCATGCCTGGATGTGCCTATGTGACTTCACGGATCCTTTTAAGTCTTCCTTCCTTACCGCTCCAGTGGAAGCGTCTTCCCTGTTTGGCCCTAAAATGGACACGCTAGCCAGGTGTGAGCAGGACTGTAAGACCTTGTTTGCTGTTGGTGTACGTTTCTCCACTCCTCAGCGCTCCTTTTCCAGGAACCAGAGAAATGGGAAATTGTGGAATAAAAAGCCTTGGGGTCCTTTTCTTGAAACACGTGGTGAGTTCACCCCCAGAGGCAGAGGTGGTCCACCTAATCAGGGTTCTAGAGATTCGTTCTCTGGACAACCCTATCAGCGCTCCTGAAGAGGGCCCTGATTGCTTTCCTCTGGAAGCAGTCTGGGATGTCTTTGGGATGGCTTTCTCTGCACCCCAATGCCGGACTATTAATTACCACCAATTCTTGGGTGCAGAAGATAATCAGAGGTTACCAAATTCCATTTGATTCCTACCCAAAGCCACCAAAACAAATTCCTGACGTTCCACCCAGTCTAAGGGAAGAAGCAGTTCCTACAGATAGGCTGTATTTAAAAAGAGTCATCCAAAATATCCCACCAGACCAGATCGGATCTGTATTCTACTCCAGATTCTTTTTGGTGCCAAAAATGACAGGGGACTGTAGATCAGTTTTGGACCTCTGCTGTTTAAACAAGTTTGTCACTTAGACAAAATTCTGGATGGCCACAGTTCAGTCCACCCTTCCCTTTCTGGAGAAAGGCGATTGGATGTGCTGGATAGACCTTCAAGATGTGTATTACCACATCAAAATGGACAAACACTCCAGAAGGTTCCTTCACTTCCGGCTGGGAGACAATCATTACCATTTCCATTGTCTGCCCTTCGGACACACTACAGCCACCGGAGTGTTCACCAAATGCATGGCAGCAGTGACAGCTCACTTGAGACTACAAGGTTTCCGGGTGTTTCCATACCTACATGATTAGCTCCTCACCGCCCCACCAAGCATCTACTGGTAACAGCCTTGTATTACACCGTCTCTTTGGTAAATCGTCTGGGAATCTCTCTAAACTGGGAGAAATCCAATCTGACTCCAGCCCAATCTTTTGAATTTATAGGGGTGATTTTCTGTACTCGTTCTTGCTTAATCTCTCTCCCAGATCACAGGCTACGAAGACTAAGGATCCAGCTCAGAGTGATACTGTGCCACGACATGGTTTCAGCTTGAAAGGTCCTGCAGCTGTTGGGGTCAATGGCAGCATCGATATCAATAGTACCCTTGGCAAGGCTTCACATGAGACTCCTACAGTGGCTTTTGTTAACCCAATGGTATCCAAATCGCCACCCTTTGTCCTTCCAGATTCGAATAACAAATCGATGCAAGCAAGATCTATCTTGGTGGATGAAGTCTGAGACACCTTTGGAACCGATCGTTCCACCCCTCTCAGCCCAGTGCCATTGTGACCACTGATGCTTCCCTGATAGGCTGGGGGGGGGAGATTTTCAGGGAATGACAGTCCAAGGCACATGGTCCAGTTTAGAGGCCAATCTGCATATAAACATTCTGGAACTGAGGGCAGTGCTTTTCGCATTGCAAGCATTTCAGTCTGCCCTTCCTTCGGGAACAATTGCTATCCAGTTGGGCAACATGTCAGTAGTTTGGTATATCAACAAACGAGGAACCAAGTCCTACCCCCATGTCGAGAGCCCATGAGAGTTTGGCAGTAGGTGATAGCTTCCAGCTGCTTTCTGATAGCAACACATATCCCAGGGAATTCCAACGTGATTACAGATTAGTTGAGCAGATGCCTTCTCCTGCCTCACGAGTGATCCCTCAACCCCAACATAGTGGCAAAGGTTTTCAGCTGTTGAGGGCAGCCTTGCTATGAACTATTTGCCTCCCCATCCAACCACAAATGCAGCAACTACTTTGCCCTAATTCCCCCGCAGGGGAGTCCCCGAGGGACGCTGTAATCCACGATTGGCCCATGAGACTACTTTATGCTTATCCTCCCATTCCTTTGATTCCTGAATTTGTGAAGAAAGGCCTTCGGTTGAAAAGCAAAGTGATCCTCTTAGCACCATATTGGCCTCGACTGGTATGGTTCCTCTTTCTTTGGCCTTGTCTACTTTGCAGACCATGGATCATGGATCCAACTCTAGATCTGATTTCACACCCCCAAGGGTTGAGCCACCCAAACTTGACCATGACAAGTCTCAAGCTCACAGCTTGGCTTCTCCACTTTCGATGATCGCTAGGCATTGTAATCTTTCCTGGCTTCGCATAAACCATCCACCAGGAAACGTTATGCTGACAAATGGCAAAGATTTTCCATTTGGTCTAGTCAGTGAAAATTAGATCCATATTCTGCACCGTTTTCTGCCGTACTCCAGTACTTATCAAACATCTTTGAGGAGGGTGCCGCAGCATCAACTGTACAGGATGTTCATAGTGTTACCCTGCTGCAGTCATCACACTTGGGTTATCCTGCCGTCAGGCGGTCCCGCAGTCGGCCCGAATTCCAAAGTCTTGGTCAGGCGTCAGTTGCTGCCACTTCTTCCCTGACGTCAGTGCGCCAGGGGTATATGAGGCATCCGATGCTATTTTCTTCAGTCTTTCTTGCCGTGCGGTGCCCGAAGCAGAAGTAGTTCGCAAGTGCTGGTCGGCCGACACCTG
The DNA here is from genome assembly GCF_019279795.1 of Protopterus annectens. Taxonomy (NCBI): domain Eukaryota; kingdom Metazoa; phylum Chordata; order Ceratodontiformes; family Protopteridae; genus Protopterus; species Protopterus annectens. The sequence goes on along the minus strand of NC_056741.1, from coordinate 388,635,278 downwards.
AGATTTTCGATTTGAATTTCAGTCCGAAGTCTTCAATAAAGCCAAGTACCCTGTTGGGGAACATTTTCTTGCCTCAGTCTGATGTCAGAAAAAGTTAACAATTGCATTTCTTGTGGGAAGCAAATACCTCATAAGGACTACCACTCCTATTGTATTCCTTGCCTAGGCCCAGCCCACGACGTCACAGGTTGTCGGTTTTGCGCTAGGTTTAATAAACGAACTATCAAACGCCGTTTTGTCTTCGCACAGCATTACTTTGGTAGGAAATTTAATTATATCATGCCGTTGGAGCAGCCGACGACCGCCATTCATAAAAAAAGGAAGGATAAGGACAGGCAGCCTATGAATAAGCCAGACCCCGAGGCTTCAGCTGGGCCTGTCGCCGGTTCTCCGGTTTTCAGTGAGGTGCCTACGCAGCCCCTGACGACCACAGAACAGGAACCCCAGACAGCTGCGGATTCCCAAGCGGAGTCTACTAGGCCGACGCAGCCATCTCCCGACACCGGAGCAGAACTAGACACTGGTGCAGTGGAAACACCTTCAGTTGCAGAAAGTGTCTTCAGACCGACTACACTCACCATTAAATCTTATGCTAAGCTTAAAACTCCTTTAAAACCTAAGAAAACTGTACATCAGTCTACAGTTCGAGGCCTCATGGCTAAGAAACAGATGCTTAAGATGGCTGCAGATTTGATTACCCTTATCAGGGGTTCCCATCCCCCTCCTGATAAAAGACCAAGACAAGAGGAGGATTATGCATCCTCTGACCAAGTTTCTCTCTCTCCTCAAATTCTTCTGAGGAACAGGATTACACTTTTCACACCTTATGAAGATTCTGATGCTGAAGACTCTAGTCCCTCAGCATCTCCCCCTGAAGACTACTGTTTTGGGGAAACTTTACATACCACGAGGGAACATTTCCACTGGGAAGGCCAGGATTACTCAGGTTCTAAGTTCCTTTTACTACCCCAGCACAGACCTCTTGCTATCCCTCCTGTTTTAGATATTGTGGATGATGTTTACTTGGAGTCTAGTTTAAATCCAGACTCTCTACCTCTTGCTCCAGCCAATCCAGACAGATACTACAGAGTACCTGACTCACACAAATTCCTTTATAAAAGCCCTGTAGCTGACCCAGAAACAATTTCCCAGGGTCCTAAGGGAGCAAAAGCTTCTATGGCTAAAAATCCTGTGCCCTCTGAAAGGGATTCCAGAGCCCTAGATAGATGGGGAAAGAAAATCTACACCTCAGCAACTCTGGCTATGAGAGCATTAAATTGCCAGTTTCACATGTTGAAATATCAACAATTCCTAATGTCTCAGTTAAAACAAAAAATGAGCACACATTCAGAACAGTCTGAATTCAAGGAAATGCAGGATCCTGTTGCATGCAGCTGAACAGGTGGGCAAACATACTTTACAATGCGGATTTGATTCATTAGAAGCTTCCTGTAGAGCAGCTGTTACTGGCTCTGTCATACGTAGACATGCTTTGTTAAAAGAACAAACCCTCCCTGACCATGTTAAAGCAAAATTATTGGATGCATCTTTACAGCAGGATGTATTATTTGGTGTCAAAGCAGAACAGGTTTTAAAGAAAATGGAGGATAAGGCAAAGTCTATGCAAATGGTCAAGGATTTTTTGCAGGTACAACCCCCTCGTTTCAGCAGAAATTGGCCAACAGAAAATTGGTCCTTTCCAGCTTCAGACAGATCACAGAGGGGCAAATACAGACGCCCAAGGGGCAGAGGTCAGTCACAGGGCCCTTACAAACCTCGCCAATGGGGTTCTGCTTCCCAGAAAGGAGGAGAAGACAGGCCCCAAGCTAGTAGAAGACAAACACAATGACTCTATCCTCAAACTACCAAGCAAATCTCTCCTGGCAACTCCCTTGGGAGGAAAACTAGCATTTTTTGCAGACAACTGGCACATCATCACAAAAGACAAGTGGGTTCTAAACATTGTCTCTCAAGGATACAGATTCCACTTTCATACCTTACCAAGGATCAAAGAAATGCCAAACCTGCCACCAAATCAATGGGCAGAGGCACAAAAACAAATTACAGCTCTCATGAACATGAGAGCCATTCAACAGGTACCTACACCGGAGCAAGGACAAGGATTTTACTCAAGACTCTTCCTAGTCCCAAGAAAGGACAAAGCATGGAGACCCATTCTGTATCTTTCAATTCTGAACACCTATCTGCAAGTACCAAAATTCAAGATGCTATCACTACAGCAGCTTCTTCCCATGCTGGGCAAGAATGCTTGGCTAGTCACTTTGAACCTCAAGACAAAATTGCAGAAGATACCTCCACTTCATTGCAGGTTCAACGCATTATCAATTCTCTGCACTGCCCTTTGGCTTATCTACTGCGCCCAGGGTCTTCACAAAATGCCTGGCACCAGTAATTGCATACTGCAGACAAAGAGGAATTCAAATATACCCATACCTGGACGACTGCCTTATTCAAGCAGAAAGCAAGGACATTCTTTTAAAGCATCTGGCATTTGTCAAACACCTTCTAAGTTGCCTAGGGTACACAGTAAACGAAAAGAAATCAAAACTAGTGCCCTCACAAAACATAACATTCCTGGGTGCCAGCTTGAATACAACGGCCCAGATGGCTTATCTCACGCCAGACAAGCAACGACAGCTGTTTCAATATTTCAAAATAATGGCAACAAAAACCCAACTCCCTGCAAGAAAAATTCTGCAGGCCTTGGGATTCATGGCATCTTGCATACTACTAATACCATTTGCAAAACTGCATATGAGGAAATTACAATGGTACCTGAAAAGTGTATGGACTGAGCACAGCCACAGCTTGGAAACAATGATACCATTCATTCCCTGCTTTCAACAGGAGTTTCTATGGTGGGCACAGGCATGTCACCTCAACAAGGGTCAGCCTTTCACCTTACCCACAGCCAGGCAAACTATGACAACAGATGCATCGGACTATGCCTGGGGAGCACACATGGCAGGGCAGTGCATTCAGGGCAAATGGACTACAGATCACAGACATCTGCATATCAATCAAAAAGAAATGCTAGCAGTACAGAATGCCTAAACAGCTTTCAAGGACCTTCTACACCCAGGACAACTAATAATAAAGACGGACAATACCACAGTCATGTGGTACATAAACAAGCAAGGGGGCACACATTCCTACCCTCTATGCAGGCAAGCAATGACCCTGTGGAACACTGCACTGTCTTACCAGGTTCAATTACAAGCACAATTCCTGCCAGGAAAGAAAAACACATTGGCAGACGACCTAAGCAGAAACATCATGGATCCACATGAATGGAAACTAGATCCACAAGTATTTGCAATGATAGCTCAAAAATGGGGACGCCCAGACATAGATCTGTTTGCAAGCGCCCACAACCACCAGCTTCAAAAATTTTGCACAAGGACCTTCCATCCACTAGCTTGGAAAGTGGACGCCCTCTCATTCAGTTGGAAAACATTAACAGTGTATGCCTTCCCTCCACTGCCTCTTCTAGCAAAGGTACTGCTGAAAGTCAGATTAGAGAGGCCACAGATGATACTCGTTGCTCCAGACTGGCCACGCCAGCATTGTTATCCAATTTTAAGGAACATGGCCCACGGCCCACCGCCCGCCATGGATTTTGCCACAAATTCCTCACCTGCTCACCCAGCAAGACAATCAGATTCTACACAGCCAGCTCAAGACTTTAAACCTGGCTGCATGGCAAATTACCTAAACAACCAGCCAACACCTTTATCCAAAGCGGTTATGGATGTCATTCTGGAGGCCAGGAGGCCCAGCACCAGGAAAACATATTCAGACAAATGGAAAAGATTTTGCGCCTGGAACCAGGCTAAAGGCCTAAATCCCCTTGACCCAAACATCCCTCAGATTCTACAATATTTAACTGAGATGTTACACAAAGGACTTTCCTTTTCATCTATTAATATCCACGCCTCAGCAATTTCAGCTCATTAGAGCATGGATCCTCCTTTATTCTCACATCCACTCTTAAGACAGTACCTCAGAGGGGCTAAGAACTTAAAGACCACCAAGGAGAGCTCCAACACCTACTTGGGATCTCAACTTTGTTCTGGAAAAGCTTACATTGCTGTGTTTTGAAACAGCTTTTTCCAACTGATTTAAAATTTCTTTCATGGAAAACTGCCCTACTACTAGCAATAACCTCAGCTAGAAGAGTCTCAGAGCTACAGGCACTAATGGCAGTGGAACCTTTCATCAAGACAGAGTCTCTCTACGAACTAATCCTTCCTTTATGCCAAAGGTGGTATCCAGTGTGGCCCTAAACCAAGCCATTCACTTGCCCACCTTCTTCCCAAATCCCCAGAACAAAGGAGAAAGACTCCTACACTCTTTGGACATTCACAGGCAATTACGTTACTACTTGGATAAAACTAAGGCTTTCAGAAAAACTGACCAGCTTTTTGTAGCCTATGCTACAGGATCATCAAAACAGACCATTTCTAAATGGATAGGGCATTGCATATGTTTCTGCTACACACATCATGGGAAACCAGTACCTGCTAACATTAGGTCCCACTCCACCAGGGCTACAACTACATCAGCAGCCTTTCTCAGGTGAGTGCCAACCAAGGATATTATGGAAGCTGCTACTTGGAGTTCAGTGCACACCTTCACCAAGCACTATCACTTACCTCTATACTCTGACTAGAGCTGGTTTTGCCACTGCAGTTTTGCAGGGCTTACTAGCTTCTTCTAACCCTGTTTGACTCCACTTCCCATCCTTAGCTTTGGGATTCAACCCAAGTGTGATGACTGCAGCAGGGTAACACGATGAACATAGTACAGTTTTGTACCTACCATAAATGTAGATGTTCGAGTGTTCACCCTGCTGCAGTCTAGGTTACCCTCCCTCCATCCCCTCTGAACTAGCTGAACTTATCTCTACCACTCTATCCTATGCTACCTCTGTGGTGTATTTGCTTGTGCCTAAGGGTATTGTTTTTTTATATATATATATATATATATATATATATATATATATATATATATATATATATATATATATATTTTTTTTTTGCCTACCTATTGGGGGCACCTGACATCTGGGGCAAGAAAAACCTGAAGAAAATGGCGTCTGATGCCTCTTATATATACCCCTGGCGCACTGACGTCCGGGAAGAAGCGACAGCAACCGACGCCGGACCAAGACTTTGGAATTCGGGCCGACTGCGGGACCGCCTGATGGCAGGATAACCCAAGTGTGATGACTGCAGCAGGGTGAACACTTGAACATCTACATTTATGGTAGGTACAAAACTGTACTTTCATTTACCTGCCATTTTGAATTTTCATAATGGTTTTGGTGACTCCTTAATTTGTCATCGCCTAAGCAACACCTTTTTGAAAGGAGTCTCACTCCAGACCTCTACTCAAGCAGCCCATAGAACCATGGAGTCTCACACTAGTCTTGCAATCTTTGACACGGCCTCCTTTTGAGCCAGCAGCCACTTGTGACTTCAAGTTTCTATCTTGGAAATCTCTTTTTCTGGTAGCCATTACATCGGCCAGACATATTTCCGAGCTCCAGGCTCCTTGCATGAAGTGTCATTATTTGATTTTCTGTAAGGAGAGAGCATCATTACGGACCAGCCCTTCGTTCCTTCCCAAAGTTATTGAGTTCTCTATTAATCAGACTAGTGACCTACCAGTGTTCTTTCCTAAATTTTCGAACAAGGAAGAGTATTGTTTACTTTTACTTGATGTCTTAGAGACTGTATAATTTTCATTTATCACCAAGAGAGAAAGTCTGTTTTGCCAAACATCATAGCTAACTCCACCAGACCAATGGCACCGTCTGTGGCATTTGACTCTAGGGCTTCCCTGGATGACATCTGTGCAGCAGCTACTTGGGCTTCTCCCCATACATTTAGCACTCATTACAAATTGGATCTGGTCTCCAGGGAAAGAGCTTCTTTGGACTCAATGGTGCTCAGCAATGTTCTTCCATAAGGGACACCCAAGTGACATAAGGTAGCTGGGGACTCTGTCCCAACAGTGATAAATGGAATGAAGATTAACAACATCAGATAAAGAAGTTACGTCTTACCATAACGTTCCATCTGTATTGTTGATCTTCATCCATTCATCACGTCCCACCCTCCTTCCCCCTCCTAGAGGCTCCTGGGGGATACTTTTGGGTCCATCTCTTGGATTAAGGTTTTTTGCTCAGAGACGGCCTCTGCTTTACTAAGTTAGGGCAAATGATATCTGAGGTAACAGGGAGAAGGGTATTGTGGGTAAATGCTTAGCTCTAGAGTTTTTGGCTGGCGTGAGCTTGGTATAAGGCCAACTCTATTCTGAGGACAGAACCGATAACCCATCAGTGATGAATGGATGAAGATCAACAGCACAGATGGAACGTTATGCTAAGACATCGCTTTTTTTTATCCTTTAAGGAAAGTGACTTTCTAAAGAGAAAAAAGGGTTATTCTTTTTCTGGCTTTAACCATTTCCCCAACTGAGCTTTTATCCCTTAGTTTTACTACTTTCAATTCCTCTAGTTCGAGTGCATCAACCTTGTTTTTGTTTACATACCAACATTTTTTTTCCTACAGGTTTTCTGTGATCTAATGTTTTGTGTTACCTCATTTCCCACCTCTTATGTCATTTTTCTGCTTGCTCTGCAATGCCATCTTATACATTTTCTTTAAACTCCATTTCATTCATCTCAAAGACCATCCAAAAATGAATTTTTTTCTCATTTTGCAGGTGGCTACATTATGTTGAGACTTTCCTGTATCACAGATGTGCAACAGATCGGCAAAGAGTTATAGATCATCCCCAATACCTGAACACTCTTCTTTTTTTCATATAGTATTTATACTTGGCAGTTGCTGTACTTTGTTCAACTTGCAGAACAGCATCTCAGATTGTCATGGCCCACTTCATACACTTTTGCAGTATTTAAATGATTAGTGACAGCAGATTGTCACAGTATTACAGTAGAAGTTGATACTAACTGGATTTATAGTTCAGATGTTCTTCGTGTTTCACTGTTGCAGTCATTGCATTTGGGTAATCTGCTGGAGGGTTGCCCTCAGTCGGCCTGATTAACAAAGTCTTGGGTCCTGCATTGGTTGCTGTCCCTTCTTCCATGACATCAGGTCGTCAGGGGTATAAAACATGCAGCCGACGCCATTACATCAGTCTTTCTTGCCGCGCGGTGCCCAAAGCAGAAGCAGTTCGCAAGTGGCGTTCGGCCGACTCCTGAAATTTTCGTTTTCGAGTTTCAGAACCGAAGTCTTCAACTAAAAAGCTAAGTACCCCGTTGGGGAAACTTTTTCTTGCTCCTTACCGATGTCAGTAAAAGTTAATAATTGCATTACTTGCAGGAAGCAAATACCTTATAATGATTTTCATTTGTACTGTATTCCTTGCCTAGGCCCTGACCACAACATACCTTGCTGTCAGTTTTGTGCTAAATTTAATCAACGCACTATTAAACGCTGGTTTATTTTTGCTTCTAAATATTTTGGCTCACACTTTAGTTATCCAGAAATGTTGTCTGTTAGCAATCCGACTACCGGAATACTTAAAAAAAACGCAAAGAAAAAGAAAGAGACAGGCTGTCGAGGTCCAAAACTGATGACTGGGCTTCTCCTAAGCCAGTCGCCAGTTCGCCAGTACTCAGTGAGGCGCTTTTGCAGCCCCCGATACCCACTACTTCTGATTCGCAGGCCTCTACTGAGACCCATTCAGAGTCCGGTATGCCGTGAGATACTTAATTTATGAAACCCGCGGATGTCTCTACCTTAGATGGGTCCGGAGCCGCTGTGCAGGCACCGGCTTCTGAGGGTGTTTTCAGGCCTACAGATTTGTATATTAGACCGACACCATCTTCAAAACTAAGGCCAAAATCTAAATCTTTGTCTAAAAAAACAGCACCTGGGCCACATGTGCAGGCCCCTATGCCTAAAAAACAAATGATCAAAATGGCTGAAGATTTAATTACTCTGATCAGGGGTAGCCAACCCCCCTTCTAAGAGGCCTAGGCAAGACAGACATTGATTATGAATATTCTGAACAGGATTCTGTTTCTTCTGACTCTTCTAATGAACAGGATTTGTCTATACCTACTTATGAGGACTCTGATGCAGAAGATTCCATTCCTTCTGCTTCTCCCCCTGAGGATTTTTCTTTTGGGAAACTTTACATACCTTAAGGGAACATTTCCACTGGGAAAGTCAGGATTTCTCTGAATCTAAAAAGAGACTTAGGGATTTTCTTCTTCTTTCTCAGCATAGGCCTTTGGCTATACCTCCTGTCCTAGACATTGTTGATGATGTTTTGTCAGAATCTAGTATGGCTCCTGATTCTCTGCCTCCGGCTCCTTGTAAGCCAGGCAGATACTACAGGGTTCCTGACTCCCACAAATTCCTTTTCAAAAATCCTATTACAGATCCTGAAACCATTTCTCAGGGTCCCAAGGGCATTAAGACTTCTACTGCTAAAAATCCTACCCCTTCTGATAGAGATTCCAGGGCGCTGGATAGATGGGGTAAGAAGGTTTATACTTCTGCAACCTTGGCAATCAGGGCTTTAAATTGTCAATTTCATATGCTTAAATATCAACAGCATATCATGGGACTGCGTAAACAGAAACTGATGTTAATTTCTGACTGTGTGGAAAATAAAGATTTACAGGATTTATTGCATCCAGCTGAACACGTTGGAAAACATACTTTGCAATGTGGTTTTGATTCTTTGGAGGCCTCTTGCAGGGCTGCTGTAACTGGTTCTGTGCTAAGAAGGCATGTTTGGCTCAAAGAGCAAGCTCTGCCTGATCATATTAAAGCAAAATTGTTGGATGCTCCTTTACAACAGGACCGTCTCTTTGGTAATAAGGCTGAAGAAGTTTTAAAAAAGATGGAAGATAAAGCTAAATCTATGCAAACTGTGAAAGATTTCTTACAAGTGCAACCTCCAAGATTTAGTAGGCACTGGCCTATTAAGAACTGGTCCTTTCCAGTCCCTTTGAGAGCTACTCAAGTCAAGCCTAGACATCCAAAGGCTCCAGGTTTCAGTCACAAGGGACATTTTGAACAAAATAATGGGGTGCCATCTCCTCCAAATCTGGAAACAAGACACCTCCCTATGGTAAGCAGTCTCAATCACTTCACTTTACACTTACCTTTTAGCCACCCCTTTGGGGGGAAAGCTGGCACTTCATGGAAGAAACTGGCAGCTTATAACCCAGGACAAATGGGTTTTAAATATAGTATCCCAGGGATACAGATTTCATTTCCACACGTTGCCAATTCCAAACGGATGGCCAGACCTGCCCCCAAATCAGTGGGCAGAGGCTTAGAAACAAGTACTGTCCCTCATGAACATGGGGGCTATTCAACCAGTACCAGAAGAGGAAAAGGGACAAGGTTTCTGTTCAAGACTTTTCCTGGTACCCAGAAAAGACAAATCATGGCATCCAATTCTGGGCTTTCTACTCTTTCTGGACATTCCAAAATTCAAGATGCTGACTCTTCAACAGTTACTTCCTGTGCTAGGCAGAAATGCCTGGTTGGTAACTCTAGACTTAAGAGGCTTACCTGCATATTCCAATCAAGGAATCTTGCAGGAGATACCTCCGCTTCAAAGCTGGCTACTTGCATTACCAGTTCTCTGCACTGCCCTTTGTGAAGACCCTGGGCACAGTAGATAAGCCAAAGTGCCTGGCTCCAGTAATTGCATTTTGCAGGCAAAGAAATATTCAAATATATCCATACCTGGACGATTGTCTAATTTAGGCAGAAAACAGGGACATTTTTCTAAAACATCTGGCGTTTGTTAAAAGGGATCTGATATTGTTAATCCTTGTTCATTCCTTACGCATGTGTATTGGTTCCGATCTCGGAACCGAGCCGGCCATTTTCCAAGCTTGCGTCAGCTTCACACTCTCGAGCTAAACTCTTACCCACAATCCCCCTCTCCCTGTTACCTCAGATTTCATTTGCCGCATTGCCATTCGGTCGTGTCAAACTGCTTCTCTTGAGCTAAGTACAGTTATTTGTTGTTTATTAGTCATTTATATTACTTCTCTGTCAGGAAAGTTTCTATTTCGTTGTCTCTTACCCTATCGCATCTAGCGGCCATATTTTCTTCAGGCTTTTCTTCTCTTTCTCTACCTTTTTACCATGAGGTATTCTCCCCTTACCATCGTTGGTAATCTTTCCCTTTTTCTCATACCTTGGGGTATTCTTTGTACCATTGCTGTTACCTTTTTCTGCTATCTAATATGCTATCATGGCAGATAAAGGTAGTCCGGGGTTTAAACGGTGTTCTGATTGTGCACACAAACTACCTACTTCTGATGCACACTCTTTGTGTGTTTATTGTTTGGGGGCGTCCCACTTATCTGTTGACCCGCCCTGTACTGTCTGTGAAAACTTTTCAAATAGGACTTTGTTGGAAAGGAAAAACAATCTGTTGCTGAAGGGACTTCTTAAATCTCCCTTTTCAGAGGCTATTTCTGGGAAGGAGGTCTCAACCCCTCCAAGAGCCCATAAGAAAATCTTGGATGTTCCTACCAAGGCTAAATCTTTGCTTTCGTCCCCGGCTGTGGACTCCCGCCAACCAAAACCTAAAAAAGGCTAAAGCTTTGGCTCCGGAGCTCACTCAGTCAGTCCCCGTGCTTTCGGTGCCTAGACCTTCGGCTCCATTAGTGATCTCGGCTCCGTCTTCTCCTGCAGCCTTCACTATATCTGCACCCGAGGGGCTCCTCGGTTCAGACTATTACCACTGTATCGGCACCGACCGTTCAGTCGGCGCAGACCTTGACGACGTCGGCTCCGACAACTTACTCGGAACCAACGCCTTTATTGTTGACTCCAGTTTTGTTGGGTCCAGCTTCGGTACCAACAACCACTTTGGCACCGATCCCTGTGTCGGTGCAGAACATTACCTCATCACCGATGACTTCTTTGGTGCAGACACACGTAGTCCAGTCTCTCTCGGTACCGCTGTTCTCGGTGCAGACTGGTGAGATGGGCACCGAATTTGCCTCTTCAGTGGACAGGTCTGTTTTTCCCTCAGTTTCTGTGAGGTCCCCTAGAAGCCTTTCCCAACACAATGTTTTGAGTCTTGTGGATCAGGTGCTCTTGGCCAGAGGTATCCCACCCCCCAGGAACTATCCTTCCGTGGGAGGTGATCACCCGTCTCCACACCCGTCTCCAAAGACCCCTTCTTATTCTCCTCCTTCATTGCCTTTGAAGTCCATGGATAGAGCACAGTCTTCCTCTTCTGCGGTTCCCTTTATGGATCTCACTAAGGAACCACAGTTGCCTTCATGGCAAGAAAGTTTTGCTTCGACCCAGGATGTCAGTTGTGACACGCATAGTTTCTGCTCCACAGCCATCCAGGGACTCCGGGTCGGCAGGCTGAGCCACTTAGGGGAGGGGGTGACCCCTGTCCTAGACATTCACTCCTCTTCAGGTGGACCAGCCTCCCCAACTGATGGAGAAGGCTTTCGCTGCTGCTGGCGATACTGGACTGTCTATCCCTCCGCCCTCCTCTGGTACCCTGGCCAGGTTTCACATGAGGCTTCTACAATGGCTACTGCTCACCCAGTGGTATCCCTTTCAGCATTCTCTTTCAGCCATGATTCGAGTAACCCACAGGTGCAAACAGGATTTAAATTGGTGGATGACGCACAATCTGTCACAATGGTCTCGCCTCTTCTCCCCCCAACAACCCAAGGCCACAGTGACCACTGACCACAGTGACCACCTGATGGGGTGGGGGGGGCTATGTCAGGGACACAGTCCAAGGCACTTAGTCCGAACTGGAGGCCCATCTGCATATAAACGTTCTAGAGCTGAGGGCGGTGCTTCTGGCGTTGCAAGCATTCCATCTGGGACAATTGAGATTCAATCAGACAACATGGCGGTGGTCTGGTACATCAACAAGCAAGGTGGAACCAAATCTTGCCTCCTTTGTCGAGAGGCCATGAGGATATGGCAATGGGCGGTGGCTACCAACTGTTTTCTTCTAGCAGTGCACATTCCTGGGAGTTCTAACGTGATAGCAGACAGACTCAGCAGGTGCATTCTTCAACCTCACGAGTGGTCCCTGAATCCCTTGATAGCAGTGGAGATCTTCCACCATTGGGGCTGTCCTTGCTGCGACCTGTTTGCATCCCCACTAACTACAAATGCAGCAACTACTTCACCCTGATTCCCCCTCCGGGACAGTCACCCAGGGACGCTCTAGTCCACAATTGGCCCTCGGGTCTTCTTTACACATTCCCACCCTTTCCCCTCATTCCCTAGTTTCTGAAGAAAGCCCGTCGGTTGAAGAGCAAGTTGATCCTCATAGCACCATATTGGCCTCGACAGATTTGGTTCCCCTTTCTTTGGCCTCGCCTACTAGATCGACCATGGATTCTCCATCCAACCCCAGAGTTGATCTCACATCCACAGAACCTGATTCATCCCAACTTGAACAGCCTGAAGCTCACGACTTGGCTACTCCAATTCCCTTGATTTGCCAGGCAAAATTATCTTTCTTTACCAGTACGTGACATTCTCATTGCATCTCATAAGTCTTCCACTAGAATTACTTATCTGAGCAAGTGGAAAAGATTTACCTGTTGGCTGAAAGATAAACAAGTAGATCCCTTCTTGGCACCAATGTCGATAATACTAGACTATCTGGCCGACCTTTTCCAATCGGGTCTATCGGCCTCTACCATTAAAGTTCATTTGGCTGCAATTTCTAATTTTAATGAGGGTGTCCAAGATTCCTCCCTTATGTCCCACAAATTATGCAAGACCTTCATAAAAGGTGTGAATCATCTGAAGCCACCTTTTAGAGAACCTATTCAACCATGGGATTTATCATTAGTTCTACAAGCTCTGACAATGCCACCTTTCGAACCAGCCTCTTCTTGCGACCTCAAGTATTTGTCATGGAAAACCTTATTTTTGGTTGTCATTACTTCTGCCAGACGTATTTCTGAGCTTCAAGATTTATGTATCAAGAGTCCATACTTGATTTTTCGTAGAGATAGGGTGTCTCTGAGAACTAATCCATCATTTCTGCCAAAAGTGATCTCTGAAATGTCCATTAATCAAACCATTGAATTGCTAGTTTTCTTTCCCAATCATTCAAACAGAGGAGAGTACTGCCTACATACCCTAGATATCCACAGGCAAATCAGTTTTTACTTAAACAGGACTAGGTCCTTTCGTAAATCTGACCAGTTATTTTTGGCCTTTTGTGGACCTAGATTAGGATCTGCTGTTGCTAAGGTCACATTAGCTAGATGGTTGAAGGACTGTGTAACCTTCATCTATACATAACACAATATCTCGTTGCCTACTACTATGAAAGCTCATTCAACAAGGTCGGTGGCAACTTCTGCTGCCTTCCATGCCAGAGCTTCTTTACATGACATCTGTGCAGCTGCAACTTGGGCTACGCCTCATACCTTCATCAGTCATTACAAATTGGATTTGGCCTCCAGGGGAAGAGCATCTTTCGGTTCTATGGTGCTCAGAAATGTTCTTCCATGAGAGCCTCCCAGGGATAGAGGTAGCTGGGGACTCTGTCCCATGCGTAAGGAATGAACGAGGATTAACAATATCAGATAAAGAAGTTATGTCATACCATAATGTTCCATCTGTATTGTTGATCCTCGTTTAGTCATTACGACCCTCCCTCCTTCCCCCTCCTGTGGTTTCTAGTGGATCTCACCATCCGGCTCTTTTAGGTTATTTGACCAGTGGTAGCCCCTACCTTCTTTGACTTGCAAACTCAATCTGAGGTAACAGGGAGAGGGGGATTGTGGGTAAGAGTTTAGCTCGAGAATTTGAAGCTGACGCGAGCTTGGAAAATGGCCAGCTCGGCTCTGAGGTTGGAACCGATACCCATGCGTAATGACTGAACGTGGATCAACAATACAGATGGAACGTTATGGTAAGACATAACTTCTTTTTCTAACTTGTCTAGGGTACACCATAAACGAAAAGAAACCAAAACTGGTACCCTCTCAAAAAATTACATTCCTGGGTGCAAGCTTGAATACAACTGCCCAGATGGCTTAACTTACGCCAGAAAAGCAAATTCATTTGGTAACTTACTTCAAACAGGTGGCCACAAAAACCCTGCTACCTGCAAGCCTTTGGGTTCATGGCCTCCTGCATTCTCCTAATTCCATATGCAAGACTGCATATGAGGAAACTTCAGTGGTACTTAAAAAGTTTATGGAGTCAACATTGTCACAGCCTGGAAACAATGATTCCTATCATACCTTGCCTGCAACTAGAGTTCCTATGGTGGGCAGAGGCCTGCCACCAAAACAAGGGACTGCCATTCACTCCACCCCCTGCCGCCCAAACCATAACTACAGACTCCTCAGACTATGCTTGGGGTGCTCATCTGGCAGGGAAGTGCATTCAGGGCAAATGGAGCCCAAATCAAATGCACCTTCATATCAATCAAAAAGAAATGCTAGCTGGACAGGATGCATGGACAGCTTTCAAGGACAATACCTTCATCCAGGACAATTAATGATAAAGATAGACAACACCACAGTTATGTGGTACATAAACAAGCAGGGGGAGGTACACACTCCTACCCCCTTTGCAGACTAGCCATGGCATTGTGGAACACGGCCTTGACCTATCAAATACAACTACAAGCTCAATTCCTGCCAGGAAAGCTGAATACTCTGGCAGACGAACTAAGCAGAAATCTCCTGGACCCACACAAATGGAAACTGGAGCCACAGATTTTCAACATGTTGACACGCAACTGGGGGAGTCCAGACATAGTTCTGGGGTGAGGCAAAAAGATCTATCAGTTGGACCAATTCTGCACAAGAACTCCTCACAAAAAAGCCCGGAAAGTGGATGCTCTATCATTCAGCTGGAAAAACCTGTCAGTCTATGCCTTTCCCCCTCTGCTTCTGCTCTCCAAAGTTCTACTAAAAGTCAAACAGGACAAACCAAAAATGATTTTGATTGCTCCAGACTGGCCTCGCCAACACTGGTACCCACTCCTGCACAATGTCTCACACCAGCCACCGTGCCACCTGCCTGAGACATCTTACTTACTGTCTCAGCAGAACAACCATATTCTGCACACTCAGCTCCAAACTTTGAATCTTGCAGTGTGGCTACTCACCTAAATTCACCCTTTAGCATCCCTCAGCAAACCTGTGATGGATGTCATTTTGGAGGCAAGAAGGCCTAGTACTAGAAAATCGTATGCTGACAAATGGAAAAGATTCTGTGCCTGGAGTCAATCACAAGGGATAAGCACAGCAGTGCCCAATATTCCTCAGATTTTACAATACTTAACTGAGATGCTTCACAAGGACCTGTCTTTTTCTTCCATAAAAGTCCATGCCTCAGCCATTTCAGCTCATTACAACACAGAACCTCCCCTCTTCTCTCATCTTCTACTAAAGCAGTATCTCAGAGGGGCCAAAAACTTAAAACCACCCAGGAGATCTCCAACCCCTGCCTGGGACCTCAATTTTGTATTGGAAAAACTCACTCTCCCTCCTTTCGAGCCAGCTGCTACTGCAGACTTAAAATTTCTCTCCTGGAAAACAGCTTTCCTTTTAGCAGTCACTTCAGCTAGAAGGATTTCCGAATTACAGGCTCTTGTGGCAGTGGAGCCTTTCATCATTTTTCATGCGGACAGG
Organism: Protopterus annectens; assembly: GCF_019279795.1. NCBI lineage: Eukaryota > Metazoa > Chordata > Ceratodontiformes > Protopteridae > Protopterus > Protopterus annectens. The sequence goes on along the minus strand of NC_056741.1, from coordinate 388,619,587 downwards.
GTGTCTCTCAGGACCAATCCATCCTTCATGCCTAAGGTGGTATCCATTGTGGCTCTTATTCAGACCATTCATTTGCCAACCTTCTTTCCCAGTCCACAGAACAAGGGGGGGGGGGTGGATTCTGCATTCATTGGATGTACACAGACAACTTAGATTTTACTTAATCAGGACAAAATCTCAAAGAAAATCTGAACAACTACTGGTTGCATTTGCTGCAGGGGCAGAAGGAAAGGCTATTTCAAAGCAGACCATTTCCAAATGGATAAGCCATTGTATTTGTTTCTGCTATACGCACCATGGTAAAACTATCCCCCAGGGGATCAGATCTCATTCCTCCAGGGCAGTATCTACTTCTACAGCCTTTCTCAGAGGTGTTCCTACCAGAGATATTCTAGAAGTTGCTACCTGGAGCTCAGTTCATACGTTCACCAAACATTACCATTTACCTTTCTTCTCTAAATCCAGAGCTGGCTTTGCCACTGCTGTCCTGCAGGGCCTTATAGCTGGTCCTAATGCTCTATAAATCCATCCTCCCAACCATAGCTTTGGGATTCTACCCAAATGTAATGACTGCAACAGTGAAACACGAAGAACATAGAACAGTTGTGTACACTTACCATAAATGTAGATGTTCGAGTGTATTCACTGTTGCAGTCCTGGTTACCCTTCCTCCAACCCCCCTGTTTTTCTCTTACTATACCTCTACTTTCCTTTACTATGCTTAAAAGCCTTTTTGGTGTATTTGCTTTTGTTTGGAGGTATATTTTTGTGTTTTTAATTACTTAAATATTTGGCTCCCCATTTGGGGGGCACCTGACATCTGGGGCAAGAAAAAGTGATGTAATGGCGTCGGCTGCATATTTTATACCCCTGATGACCTGACATCATGGAAGAAGGGACAGCAACCGACGCAGGACCCAAGACTTTGTTAATCAGGCCGACTGAGGGCAACCTGCCAGCAGATTACCCAAATGTGATGACTGCAACAGTGAATACACTCTAACATCTACATTTATTTATTTATTTTACATTTGTTGACCGGGATAGTCCGACTGGATGTATGTCCATTTTCAGCGGAGGCCCGGGGAGAAAAGCTCCAAGGGTAAGCAGATACAGCATTACATAATACCAGCATTACATATTACAAACAGACTATTTACAGAGATTACATAAGTAAGCAAGTTAAACAAGTTCCACAGGTTACAGTTAGTCCTGAGCACAAGTCAGGATTAAATTAAATTACACGGTAAACTGGTTAACAGATTTTTACACATTTGAGTTAGCCAGGCTTGATACATTGACATAGCCAGTTAAGTGACAAATGTTGTTTGAGTCTAGTTTTAAATTGACCTAAGGTGGAAAGTAAGGTAATATCAGCTGGAAGAGAGTTCCAGGATCTACTTACAGAGTTTGCAAAGAGAGAATCACCGGCTGTGTTATTAATTTTGCTAGTCTGAATTAGTAGTTTGTTAGAGGATCGAAGCGGTCTAGGATTGTTATAGGGGTGATAATATTTTTAAGTGCAGGAGTATTGTCCGGATTATAGAGGATTTTATAGGCCATAATCAGTTGGTTATACTGGATTAGGCTAGGTAGTTCAAGCCAACCAAGCTGATTTAGATTGATGCAATGATGTGTCCTAAAAGGCAGCCCAGTGGCAAACCTGGCAATGTGGTTGTAGCAGATTGAGAGTTTGTTAAGGACAGTCTTGTTCAAATTCGAGAGTAGAGGGGATGCATACAGAAGATTTGAAAGAAGGTGAGAGCGAGCTATGGCAATTTTAGCTGGAGGGGTTAGGAAGGCTTTTATTCTGTAAAGTGACCCTAGTTTTTTATTGATGGTTTTGATAGTTTGGTTAACATGTAGGTCAAATTTGAGATTATTGTCTATGATGACACCTAATAGTTTTGTAGATGGGTCAGGGGAGATTATTGTGCCATCATTTGATTTTATGGTAAAGGTGAAAGCGGTAGACCTACGTATTGGTGAAAATAACAGCATTTTAGTTTTTTTGGGATTTAGGATCAGACGATGTTCAGAAAGCAAGTTTTCTATTGTATTAAAGGTGGTCTGGGTAGCTGACCATAACTCAACTGGAGATGTGGCTGAGCAAATCAGAGTAGAGTCATCAACATATTGGATACAGCTGACTTTTGGGATGACAGTATAAAGGTCGTTAATGAAGATGGAGAACAGCAAGGGCCCTAGTATAGAGCCTTGTGGTACTCTGAGGGTGTTAGGTAGAAGGTTAGAGAGTTTTTTCTGCCAGAGGACAGCCTGCTGTCGACCATTCAGGTAAGATTGAAACCATTGGAGGGCTCCAGTATCTAGACAGAATGTTTGCAGGGTGTGGATTAAAAGTTGGTGGTCAACCATATCGAATGCCTTGGAAAGATCCAAAAAGAGGGCTGAGGATATATAATTATTGTTGCGATTATGGTTTATGGTGTTAGTAAAGGCTAGGAGGGCTGAAGTAGTGCTGTGATGAGGACGGAAGCCATGCTGAGTGTCTGCCATAAGGCGATTTTGGATTAGGTGGTGCATGAGTTGTCTGTGAATACATTTTTCCATAATCTTTGCAAGTGGAGAGAGTATAGCTATTGGCCTATAATTGGAGAATTCAGTAGAGCTGCCTCCTTTGTGAAGTGGGATTACATAGGATATTTTCCAGATGGTGGGAATTTTAGCTTCTACTATGGTTCGATTGATTAGTATTGAGACTGGGTAAGCAATAGCATCAGCTGATTTTGTAGGTACTCGGCAGGGAGTTGATCAGCAGAAAGTGTAGTGGGTTTTAATTTTTTGATCAAGGTACAGATAAGTGAAGTGGTGACTGGTTGGAAGCTGAACGCAAGTAGGTTTCTAGGGGTGCTACTTTCAGGACCAGGGGAGCTAGGAGGTAGTTGGCTAGCTAGGGCTTGAATTGTCTCAGTAAAGAATTGGTTAAAACTATCAGAAACATCTTCAGGGTTTTATCAATAGTAGCAGCAGGGATTGGGGTTGAAGTTTGTCCAGGATGTAGTAGATTATTTAAACCTGCCCAAAACTTCTGAGGGTTATTTTGATTTACTGTCTGTAAATTAAAGTAGTATTGTTTTTTGTCTTGTAAAATTGATTTTTTGGTTTCGTTCCTGGATTGCCTGTATTTAATGTGATCTTAAGGGTCTTTAGAAGAATGCCATAAAGCCCATGCTTTGTTTCTAAGGGTAATTTTGAGTTTAGACTCTATAGAAAGCCATGGTGCAGTTTTTGCCTTGGTTCTGTTTGAACGAACAGGTGCATGCAAATCAAGGATCTCAAGGAATTTGTTGTTAAAGTATGCTACTGCTTCCTCTAAGGGGAGGTGTTTTAGAATAGACCAATTACATGAGTTTAGTTCTTTATGGTAAGTGTACACAACTGTACTTTCTTCTTGTAACAGTTTCTGCTAAATGTCTTGAAGGCTGAATGCTGAGGCTTTAAGATTATTAATTTTCACTGGCCATTGTTTTGGATGTTTTTATTTATTTATTTATTTTTATTTCTTATTTATCTTCTGGTTTTGCTATTTATATATTAGCCTGAATGTCTGTATGGTGCCAAATGAATGGAGGACATGAAACAGCCATTCAATGTGGAACTTCAAGGGATTGGAGTAATTATAGACTCACAAGCCTTACCAGTTTCATCTTTAAGGCTATGGAAAGGATCAGTATGAGATTAATATACAAGGATATAAGTAACTTAGATTCTTTGCACAACTCATTTTGGATTCGTCAAGGGCAAGTCCTGCTTATTTAATCTAGTTGACTTCTCCAAAAAAGATACTAAACCAATGGATGAGGGCACAACAGTGTACACCACATATCTAGTCCTTGCAAAGGCATTCATCATCAACCCACACTTTGGTATCCTAGATAAACTCTCCCACCTAAATATCAATCCCTATGCAACTCATTGAATGGTAAATTGGTTCGCAAATCTATCCCAGGAAGTTAGGGTGAGCAGCTTTGCCTTCTCTAAAAGACCTGTCACTGACAAGTGTCCCCCAGGGTTCAGTCTTTGACCTTGTTCTCTCTGGCGTACTTCTTGGAGGTCAAAGCTAATGTCATTGGTTTGTGGCCGATCTTGGTGCCATGCAGAGGACACCAAGATTCTCCAAGAAGGCCTGTCCCAAACATAACTGGTGTCAAAACCATGGACTTTAAATGTCAAGAAATGTAAAGTCCATAACCTTTAGCAGACCTATCACATTGACAGCAAACCCCTGAAAATTGATCCCACAGTTGAGGATCTGGGAACGTACATATTTACAATGAACTTCCCAAGTATCTACTGTTGTAACAGAGGCCTTTTTCATTGCACAGCTTATATCTAAAGATATGAGATCCAGATCCAGGGATGCAATTGTTCCACTGCCCTTGACACTTGTTAGGCTACTCATAAGCATACTGCTCCTTTCAGTATGTACCTGCCCATACACTTGTTACAAGTAGTGACCACAGTGCTTTGTCACTTAAAAAAGAGCCTAAATTGTAAAAAGTATTCAAACCATCTCAAAGCCTTGTTCCTCTCATTGTATAGGCTACCGAAATGCAACCTCTACCTTCTGTAGAGCTTCAACAGAACCTATTCTATCAGACCTATTACAGATTTATAAACACCCACTCAAGGTATCTCTGTCTCTTTTGCAAAATAAATAGAATTTGTGGGAGGGCTAGGAGAGTCATTTCTGTGAAACTGGTTTCCACCCCACATAAAACAAAGCACTTATTGAAGCTGGGAAACCGCAAATCCACCCTGGGTTAGCACCACTGTCCCTCATGGATAGGGGAAACATGTAAATGTTCCAGCATTTCCTAGTTTGGCCTATCTCTAGGGTTTTTGTTTGCAATGTACAAGCGCTAAAAACGACCATGGGATTGTAAGACTAGGCTTCTTAAGATCTGCAGAGATCAATAGCCTAGTAAGAACCTATGAACCTGTAAACAGTTAAATTGTATATCAATGAAAATGCCTCGGATGTAGAATCATAAAAGGCTTTTCTTCCCAGATATGTAAATGATCACATAGCCTGTGTTTTTACACCTAAAAGGTGTGATAACCTTCTTTGCTGCATCACACAGAGTGTTTGCGGATTAGTATCTTCTTTATTAGTTCTAACTCTGAATAATATTTTACTTCTAGTGAGTCTCTTCTTGTTTTACATTCTGCCGTGGCAGCTACAGCATACGAACATTGAGGTTGCTTTGACTTCTGCGTTTCTGCATTTCCTCATGCTGCACACATGATCTGAAAAAAAAATTTAATTTGCCTTCCAAATCAGCATCTTCACCATCTTGGCATGTCAGATAGCTGTTAATGCTTTGCCCAACTCCCTCAGTTTGCAAAGTTACTGATACAGAATGTAAGTCATCCACAAGCAATCACCTTTCCATCACACCAGGCCATGGTATCTCCAACTCACCAGTTGGCTTCTGCTGCTGAACTAAAAACAAAGGGTTGTCATTATGCAAATCGTATCTGTGCTTGTTTAAAACCTGGTCAGTTATCCTACTACATTTCTGCTGTTATACTACGCTCTACTCCATCCACTGTAACACTTGGTCATCCTGCCACGGTCTTTATCTACCCAGCCATCCTTGCACTTGTAGCTAGGTGATACCAGGAAAAGAGAAGGTGAATTATATACATGTGTTTTCATCATTAAAACATTGCTTAAGTAATTACAGTTCTTTCATATTTTACACAAGTAACATTATTCAACATATTCCTTTACCCGTGCACCCTTTCTGCCACAACCCTGTATGCAGTTTAATACAGTCTCACAATCCAGCATCTTAAGTTCTTCCCATCTACACTTCCATATATTCTGTAAAGTTTTAAACAATATCCAGTCATCACTTCAGTTGTACTATCCATTTTTATGATTTCCACATATCATATTCAATATACATAATTATTTTTTCTTCTACCAGTAGAATCTTTTGGTAATTTAAAGAAGGCCACAACTGTATTTTTTGGGCAGGAAGAGAGATTGTCTGGAATACAGGTCTTCCACTTTGGTGTAAGGGGAATGTGAATCCCAGACTTGTCAAACTGTCCTTTTTTTTATGGGTGCAGCACAGCATTTAATGAATCAACTGCTGTGATGCATTTCCGTCATTCACGTTTCACATTTATTTCAGATTTTTTTTAATGAAAGCTTAGTTGCACTTTTTGTTAAACCATGGCCAAAGTAAATCTAGTATTTGCCTTGTGATGTTACTGTAGGTATAGCTAGCCCTTTGTCCAGACTTTAATTGGCATGTTTTTGTGCATGTGTGGCAGTGCACCCATTAAAGTCTGTGGATGTACTTCACACTTTCCCTACCATGATAAGACTGAGGTTCAAGTTTACCATCTGTTATCATGGTAGGGAAAGCTTTTCAAAACTTTTTTTCTTTGCTGAAAGTCGCTGGGCATGTTTTGCATTGTTTCAGAAATGCTGTTCGGCACCTTGTGCATTGTCTGATTGTACTGCAAAGGTAAGAAAAAACTTTACAGGGGTTGATATCTGTAGACTATGAAGGTAGTCGAAGTCCGCTTTAATTTGTGGAGAGGAGAAAGGGTTTTATAAGATGTTTAAAGGAGCAGATCTTGTAGAAAACAAAGGGATCAAACAATAGCAGTGGCTTTAATGTAACTGATGCCAACTAATACGGGTGACTTACTTGGAGTACTTGCCTGTTGATTTTGTTAAGAGGATGGGAAGTACAGACTGAACAAGTTGTCAGAAATTTGAGTAGATTTTCAAAATTTCTACACTAGGAGCAGTTGATATCCGATACCAATTTGGAACCAGTTTACAGAACTTGACAAGAAATGTTCTTTCTAGGGAATTTTTATTTATTGTTGATGTCTTTAAGAAAATTCAAATTATGTACTGTTGAGAGAGAGGATTGTCCATTATGGATGGAGTAGTGAATTGACACTGGGCATAAAAAAAAAAACACAGTGATAAGGCCAGCACTGTGATGGAGAGGAATAGAGCCCTAATTACAGACCAGGTGACCCATGTTTGATTGACAGCTCTGTGTTCTGAGGTGCTGGCTGGGAGGGATGGGAATATGTCTAGGTGTTTCCTGCATGGAGGCCTGGTCAGTAATTAGAGAAGCTCCTGAATGTAACAAGTGAATACAGTGGGGATCAGTGAATAGGTCATAAATGAAAAAATCCTCCTGTGGAACAGTTAGTGGTTAAACCCTGATGGCCTTAGTTTCCATGCTGACCCAGCCCTAAAACAGAGCTAGTCTGGGGGCTGGTATATATGGCAATGGATCAGGACACTGCAGTAAGCCAGAAAGAATAAAGCAGAAGGGAAACAAAACAAAATAGGGAAAGTTGCTAGCAGATTTCATAAGATACTGTGTGGAATGAAAATAAGCAAGATCATGAACTTTAGACTAGTGTGGGGAAGAGTAGCTCTGCAAGAATGGGGGAAAGTAATGTATTCCCTTAGTATTGTATCATATCTGAAAAGCTTTGTTTTTGTGGTTGGCGTATGTCCATTACAGCAAGGCTTACCAGAATGTTTCCCACAGTAAACCCAAGTGGGTGAAGGTATAATACTAGTAAACCAGATAAGTTCTCTCATATTTTGGGGTTGCTCCATGTTGGAATCACTAAGGAGACTCTCTGGAAATGTGGTCACATCTGGCCAGGTAAAATTTTTGGTGCTTTTTATTAAACTTTTTAGATCTCGTAATGTTGGATGGTCTTCATATTGATTACTGCTGCAGTAACCTTAGATATATATAGGTTATATCCTGCCAAGAATATAACAGCCAGCCAGCTTCCAAAGCTTCAGGGCACCTTCCACTCACTCAAACTGTTGAGCAGCTTGAGCTGAGCTGACTAAAACACAAGTTTGGGCGCGAAGCCCTTCAGAACTTTACTGCCGTCAAAGAATACACTTCTCTGAGGTTTTTGAGTATCGACAGGCAGCTTGTGCTTTCCTTAGCTGGGCCGATGAGTTCCCTTTGGGGGAAAAACAAACCTTGCATTATCCTATTTTTTTTTTTTTTTTTTTACTGTTTTATTGCTTTCCTTTTCAGGAAAGTTATTTTAAAGCTAGGAGTGTTGTGTTTTAACAGATTGCCTTGAGACTGTAATCTACTTTTAAATAGAGCACTTGTTTCTGTATGTTTAATAGTCGTTTTATCTAACTGATTATTTCTGTGGAGAAATTGTGTATTTTAAGGTTGTAGGGCTGCCATAGTGTTTTGAAAGTGCTTTTTACTGTGTTTTTCTGTTTAAAAAAATTATTTGTGGACTGGTAGTTTTACTGGCATTGTTGCTTCTTTTCCTGTTTTCCTCAGGACAAAAGCACCATTTGCGGCTTGACCATGGAACACATTCTCTCTCCCACAGTCTGTCCTTCTTCCAGCCACAAAAAGAAAAAGGTAAGCAAACATCCTTTGCCATGATAGCAGGCTAGCAGTTTGCCTCAGCCACAGGTGGGTGACTCTGCTGTAGCCATTTGTTGTACCTCATACCATTCATATTTTACCCTGGATCCCACAGGTGTAATACCTACAGCCACCATGGACTGGGGGGGTTAGTCACATCCTCTGTGTATGTTGGGGTCCCCTAAGTGGGCAAGGGAGAACCACTCTTGTCGGTCCTGGGAGAGGGAACAGGGAAGGTTTCCCTGTTGTGTTAGAATGCTGTACCCATCCCAGGGGAAGCAGCGGCTGCCATTAATAACACAGATGGACCTATTTTTCTTGTCAAAATGAAATAGAAAACCAAGCATGTATCTACTCAAATTTCTTTGGATAGCAGTAGTTTACTGCTACTGGGTTTGATTTAGGGTATTCATCCTTCTTGTAGAGAAGATTTTTTTTTAATTTTTGTACACTATTCCCAAGCCTGACCCAGCAGCTATACCCTTAGTTGACTTCCCATCTTTATTAGAGTAAAATTGGAATTATTGATAGGTATGGGGAAAAGTGTATACTTCTGTAACTTTGAATTTTAAATTGTCAGGCTCATATGTTAGTTTATTCTGGCAAATTGTGAAAGTATGAGGATTTTTTTATCTCAAGCTTTTTCTTGTGAAATAAAATCTGATTTACATAGCTTCATGTCTTCTAATGCCCAGGTCACTACTCATTGTTTGCAGTGTGTGTATGACTCTGATACTACTTCCAGAGCTATGGCCACTGGTTCAGTTTTAAGGAAGTTTGAATGGCTGCATTCTCAGAACCTTCCAGATGTTAAAAATGAGATCTTAAATTATCCTTTAGGTAGAGATTCAGTGTTTAGCCCCTGTGCTGCAGAGTTGATCAAAGTGTGACGAAGGGGGTAAGCTAATCCAGGAAATCTCCAAGATGTTTCAGCCCTCTTTTTCCATATTGTCTATGGGATTTTCCTTGTCCTTATCAAATTTTGGCAAAAAACAGAATAAGCAATCTCAAAAGAATTTAGGTAAATAGATGTTTATTAAGCAGTGGCAAGGACGTTCTAGAAAGAAGTCTCAAACCACCCAGAACCAAGGACACTCCAAATCTGAATGACTCTTTAAGAGACCTTGTGACCCCTTCCCACCCTGACGCTTTTTCTCTTCCAGAAGTTCTGAATTTCTGCTTTTCTCTTTGGCAAAATAATTGTTTCTGGCAAATGGGTTCTGAAAATTATTTATCAGGATTACAGATGGCAGTGGGAGGAAATTGCTCCTTTTTAGGGCATCTTTCCTCAACCTAAAAAAACAGACTGTTTTGTTTTCACCTGTTTGTCATCACATACTGTTCAAAGGAGTGATAGAACCAGTCACTTCTTCCCAGGTGGAGAAGAGGTTTTATGGTCTCTAGTCCTAAAGGAATAAAATGCTTGGAGACCAGTTCTGGATCTTTCTTTCCTAAACGTGTTTGTGATGGTGCTCATATTCAGAATGTCTCTTCACAACCCGTTGCCTCCTCTTCCTTTTTCAAGTTTCCTGGTGACACTAAATTTAAAATGTGCTGATCACATTCCTGTTCATCCAGACTTCAGGTTCTTCTTAAGGTTCTCTGTATCTGGATCACATCTTCAGTTCTCTGCCATACCCTTTGGACTATCCACCGCAGAAAGAGTTTTCACAGTGTATCTAGCTCTAGTTATAGCTCATTACAGGTTACAGGGTATTCACATTTTTCTGTATTTAGACAGCTTGCTTATCTTTGCAGAGTCTTTTTCAAAATGTCAGGAATTTCTCTTGGGTGAGAGATCTCTTGCACACGCTGGGATTCCATCAAAACATTCAAAAGTTTTTCCTGACACCTTCACACAGGATTGTGTTCTGGGATGTCAACGAGACGCTTCAGAGCTATTCTTCCACAGAAGAAAAAAAAAAGATCTTTATGTAGATGTCCTTCAAGGATGCATCTGCAGTCATAACAAATGGGTTGTCCTGTCGTCAGGCAGCCCTTCGTGTCCTGTCGTCAGGCAGCCCTTCGGTCGGCCGGATTCCAAAGTCTGGGTCTGGCCTCGGCTGGTGTCGCACTTCACCCGACGTCATCTCTGCTGGTCTTCGGGTATAAAGGCATCAGCCGACGCCATTTTCCCCAGTCTTTCTTGCCGCGTGGCGCCCGAAGCAGAAGCTGTTCGCAAGTGCCGGTCGGTCAGATCCAGAGATTACTACTACTGAATACTACTTCGAAGACTTCTAAAAGCTAAGTACCCGTTGGGGACTCTTTCTTGCCTCAGCCGATGTCAGAAAAAGTAAATAACTGTTTAACTTGTGGGAAACAAATACCTCATAAAGATTTCCACTCTTACTGCTTACCTTGTTTAGGCCCAGACCACGGCGTAGCAGCCTGTTTAGCCTGTGCTTCCTTCAACCGACGAACGCTTAGGAGTCGGTCGGAGTTTGCTGAACAGTTTTTCGGCTCAGATTTTGCGTACATTATGCCGTCGGATCCTCCGACTTCTCAAATTGTTAAAAAACGCAAAGAAAAAGACCGACACTCGCGGTCCGCGGTTTCGGCCGAAACCACGGTTAAGCAAACCGCGAGTGTCTCGGTTTCGGCGAAACCGAGCAAACGGGTCAATCTTCAGCCGAATCCATGACTACTACCGAGGCTCCTGCTACCCTAGTTGAATCGGCCTCTGAAGTTTTGCCTACTAATGTGGTTCCTTTAGAATTATCAGACACCATCCCTTTGGATGTCTCTACCCCAGCACGTGGTGCTGCTAGGCCTCCTGCAGCCATGTCTATTAAGGCCTTTGCCAGGGCTAAAGCAGCCAAAACTGCTAAATCAGTGCCTGTAAAGCCCCCCTCACACAGGCCCAGTTCCAGTTCTCAAATGCTTACTCTGGCAGAGGATCTCATCTCTTTAATAAGGGGATCCCAATCTCACCCAGACAGGGCCTCTCAGCCTCCAGAAAAGAGACCTAGAGCAGAGCCCCAGAGCCAGTGTCCTCAGATGATTCTTCTGATGATTCAGACATTACAGACCATCCAGAGGCTCCTTTTTCTACTTATGAAGATTCCGATGCTGAAGAATCTATTCCATCTGCCTCTCCACCAGGGGAATTTTCCTTTGGGGAAACCTTACATGCCATGAGAGAGCAATTCCAATGGCAGGGACAAGATTTCTCAGATTCAAGAAAAAGGCTTAGGACCTTTCTACACTTACCGCAACATAGGCCCTTAGCTATACCTCCAGTTCTGCCTGTTGTGGATGATGCATTTAATGATGTTTGCACTGCTCCTGATACTTTACCTCCAGCCCCTGCCAAACCAGATAGGTTTTACAGGGTACCGGACACTCATCACCACCTTTACAAGGCCCCACTTGCAGATCCTGAGACTATCTCCCAGGGGCCTAAGGCAGTAGCCGACCTCAGCAAAAACCCTCTCCCTTCTGAAAGGGAATCCAGGTCCTTAGAGAGATGGGTTAAAAAGTTTACACCTCTGCTACTCTTTCAGCTAGAGCTTTGAACTGTCAGTTTCATATGATCCAATACCAAGAGTTTATGCTTGATCAGTTAACTAAGAAACTGTCCTCTGATGACTCCTTAGATAAGAAATATGTTTTAGAAATGGTGAATAACATTCAGCAGGTTAGTAACCATTCTTTAAAATGTGGCTATGATGCACTGGAGGCTTCATTTAGATCAGCCATGACTGGCACAGTTATAAGAAGGCATGCATGGTTGAAAGAACAGGTCTTGCCGGATCATGTTAAAGCAAAGCTGTTAGATGCTCCTATGGATAAGGCCAGTCTATTTGGTTCTCCTGCTCAGCAAGTAATGAAGAAAATGGAAGAGAAGGCAAAATCTGTACAAACAGTTAAAGATTTCTTACAGGTTCAGCCCCAAGGTTTAGCAGGAACTGGCCTTCCAAAATTGGTCCTTTCCAGACTCCTCTAAATCTCAGAGAGGCAGGAATAGGCGTTCCAGAGGCAGAAATCAATCCAGAGGAGGTGCCTACAGAGGACGCCAGTGGCAAGGCAATAACCAGCGAGGCACAGACACAACCACTGCCACTGCAACAGGACAATCACAGTGACTTGGCTCTGACACCGCCTACCAGGGAACAAATAGCAGCACCCTTAGGCGGAAAGTTAGCCTTATTTTCAAAAATTGGCACTATATCACAAAAGACAAGTGGATTTTGCAGACCATAGACCAAGGCTACAGGTTTCACTTCCACACCTTACCAGTAAAAGAGGAATGCCAAACCTACCTCCAAATCAGAAAACAGAAGCTCTAAAACAGATAGCTCAATTAACAAAGATGAGAGCTGTGGAAAGAGTACCCCAACAGAACAGGGCAAAGGATTCTACTCCAGACTCTTCCTAGTACCAAGAAAAGAGAAAAGTTGGAGACCTATTCTCGACCTGTCCGCTTTAAACACATTCATCATTGTCCCAAAATTCAAAATGCTGACCCTACAGCAACTTCTTCCCATGCTGGGCAAGGAGTGTTGGCTGGTAACTCTAGATCTCAAGGAGGCATACCTGCACGTCCCCATACGACCAAATTGCAGAAGATACCTCAGATTTCTTGCAGGATCAGAGCATTATCAATTCTCAGCATTGCCCTTTGGCTTATCTACTGCCCAGAGTATTCACAAAATGCCTGGCATCAGTAATCGCTCATTGCAGGCTACAGGGAATCCAAATTTATCCATACCTGGACGACTGCCTGATACAAGCGGACAACAAAAGCAAACTGACAAAAGACTTACAAAGAGTCATTTGCTTACTACAAGCCCTGGGATACACAGTCATTTTAAAAAAGTCAAGACTAATACCATCCCAAACAAAAACATTCTTGGGTGCAGAATTGGACACAGTAAAACAAATGGCATTCCTAACTGCAGAAAAACAAGAACAACTCCCTCATTACTTCTTGGCATTATCAAAGCAGAACAAACTAACAGCAGGGAAAGTACTGCAGGCCTTGGGCTTCATGGCATCATGCATAATCCTGGTCCCCCATGCCAGATTGCATATGAGAAAACTACAGTGGTACCTAAAGAATTTATGGTCTCAACACAGGCACAGCTTAGAAACCGAAATACCACTAATCCCATGCCTGAAACAAGAGTTCCTATGGTGGGCTCAAGCATGCCAGTCAAACCCAGGCTTGCCCTTCCACAACTTTCAAGCAAGCCAAACCATCACAACGGACGCCTCAGACCTAGGTTGGGGGGCCCACATGCTGGACAAATGCATACAAGGATTATGGACCCCAGATCAACTGCACCTGCACATAAATCAAAAAGAAATGCTGGCAGTAAAACTAGCAATCCAGAATTTCAGACCATTCCTCAAAGAAGGCCATTTGATGATAAGGACAGACAACACCACAGTCATGTGGTACATCAACAAACAGGGAGGCACTCATTCATACCCTCTATGCCGAATGACTCTGGGCCTATGGAATATGGCTCTGAGCTACAACATTCAGTTACAGGCAATATTTGTACCGGGAAAAGAAAACATCCTAGCAGACATGTTAAGCAGAACTACCTCGGATGCTCACGAATGGATGCTACACCCGGACATCTTCAAGGCCATCACACAGAAATGGGGAATGCCACAAATAGACCTATTCGCATCCCCACTCAATCACCAGCTCAAGAAATTCTGCACAAGGACATACCACCCACTTGCATGGAAGGTGGACTCTCTATCCTTCAGTTGGAAAGGCCTGACAGCATATGCATTCCCACCTCTTCCTTTGATGCACAAGATACTACTGAAAATCAAAGAGGAGCATCCAAGGATAATTCTGATAGCTCCAAATTGGCCAAGACAACACTGGTATCCATTGCTGAGGAGCATGTCACGGGGGAGAACGTGGACACTACCCTGATGCCTTTGATGTTGACTCAGAGCGACTACAACATCATGCATCCAAATCTAAAAACTCTGCAACTAACTGCCTGGAACATTACATAACAGCAACTAACCCAGATTTATCCCAAAGGGTTAAAGACATTATCCTGGAGGCCCGCAGACCTTCTACAAGAAGGAACTATGCAGGGAAATGGAAAAGGTTTGTCATTTGGAGCACTGAAAGAGGAAAAGATGTGTCAAAGATAGATATTGCCAACATCCTGGAGTATTTGGCAGAGCTTCTCCATACAGGCCTGTCCTATTCCTCCATCAAGATACATGCATCAGCTATTTCTGCAGAATACAGCTTTAATCCCCCGGTCTTCTCACATCCTCTACTCAGGCAGTTCCTCAGAGGAATCAAGAATGTAAAACCTCCTAGGAAACCACCATTACCAGCATGGGACTTGAACTTTGTGCTAGAAAAATTGACACTCCCTCCATTTGAACCAGCAGCAACAGCAGATCTTCAACACCTATCCTGGAAAACTGCTTTCCTACTGGCAATTACTTCAGCAAGAAGGGTTTCGGAACTACAGGCCTTAATGGCAGTACAACCCTTCCTAATCTTCCATCAAGATAGAGTATCCATGAGAACTAATCCTACATTTATGCCTAAGGTGGTATCCAGAGTGTCTCTAAACCAGGCAATCCACCTACCTACCTTCTTTCCCAACCCACAGAACAGGGGGGAAAGACTGCTGCATACCTTGGATGTACATAGACAGTTGCGCTACTACCTGGACAGAACCAAGGGCAATAGAAAAACTGACCAGCTTCTAGTGGCCTATGCAACAGGAAGGGAAGGAAAAGCAATTTCCAAACAGACAATTTCCAAGTGGATAGGAAATTGCATCAGATTCTGTTACTCCTACCATGGAAAACCAATTCCACAGAACATAAGACCTCACTCTACAAGGGCTACAGCCACTACCACAGCTTTCTTACGAGGAGTGGCAACCAAGGACATTATTGAGGCGGCTACTTGGACCTCCGTGCATACATTTGCCAAGCATTATAACTTACCTCTATACTCTAGATCCCGAGCAGGGTTTGCCACTGCTGTATTGCAAGGGATCCTAACTACACCATAATTCTTCTTCCTCCTCCCTAGTTTGGCTATGGTATTCTACCCATTTGTTATGACTGCAGATGCATCCTTGAAGGACATAGTACAGTTTTGTACCTACCATAAATGTAGATGTCCGAACAGGATAGCATCTGCAGTCAGGATTACCCACCCTCCTTCCCCTCTGTGGTATTCCTAGGGTATTTACCCTCCTAATAGCTAGCTGGGGGGGATCTCTTATGGTGTATTTGTTTGTATATATGTACATACATGCTTATTTTTTGTGTTTGCCTACCTTTTTTTTGGAAACATTGGCATTTACCCAAAATTTAGTTTTCCAAGAGGGCAACTGGCATCTGGGGCAAGAAACACTGAGGAAAATGGCATCGGCTGATGCCTTTATACCCAAAGACCAGCAGAGATGACGTCGGGTGAATTGCGACACCAGCCGAGGCCAGACCCAGACTTTGGAATCCGGCCGACCGAAGGGCTGCCTGACGACAGGACACGAAGGGCTGCCTGACGACAGGACAACCCATTTGTTATGACTGCAGATGCTATCCTGTTCGGACATCTACATTTATGGTAGGTACAAAACTGTACTATCTATTTCTATTTTTTTTTTTTCCCCACTGACTTCAGTCACTACAAGGGGTTACCTCAGGATTTTCTCATGACATCTGATTCTCATGTTATCCTGACAAGACTCCACATGAGAAAGATGCACAGGTATCTGAAATCACTTTGGTCAAAACATCCAACACTCTTTGTCTTTTCAGATTCCACTACTGCGGTTTGTCAGAAGAGAAATCACTTGGTGGAGATGACCGATATCCTAAAAGCAAGATGTCCCCTTCTCCCTCCCTGGTCCAAAGCAGTCAGTCACCACAGATGCTTCAGACTTTTGCTTGGGGAGCTGTTTCAGCAGAGGGAAAAGAGGAGGTGGGGGACTCTAATAGACACAAGCAGATGAATGTGAAGCAGATGCGTGCCCTGATCAAGGTACTCAATTCTCTGAAACATCTTTGGTCCCTGGGACCTCTTCAACTGGCTACAGACTGTACACAGTGGTGTTGGTACATCAACAAGCAAGGGGGAACCAAACTGTACCACCTTTACAGACTAGGCTTGTTGGCTTGGGATGTAGCTTCACAGTGCAATCTCACCATTCAGGCATACTGTATTCAATCAGAGCAAAATTGTGTGACAGACAAGATTAGTAGAACCAGGCAGACCCTCCTAGATGGAAACTAGATTGGGAGTCTTCCAAGATTTGATCCATCTGTAGGGAAGTTCTTTGGGTAGGCCTCTTTGCCAGTTGACTGTTCAGACAGGAAACAAACTTCTATTCTAGGACTTCATGCAGGAAGGCTTGGAAGATAAATTCCTTTTCTTTGGACAGGAATATTCCTGTATGCCTTTCCATCCCTTCCACTAATATCCAGTGTACATGTTCTTCGTGTTTCACTGTTGCAGTAGTCACATTTGGGTTATCTGCTTGCAGGTAGCCCTCAGTTGGCCCGAATGCCAGAGTCTTGGGATTTCTGCGTCGGATGCTGTTGCTCCTTCCATAACGTCAGGTCGTCCGGGGTATAAAACATGCAGCCGATGCCATTACATCAGCTTTTCTTGCCAAGCGGGAGCCCGAAGCAGAAGCAGTTCGGAAGTGCCGGTTGGCCACTACCTGAAATTTTCATTATTCGAGTTTCAAACCTAAAGTCTTCTAAAGTTAAGTACCCCGTTGGGGATCCTTTTTTCCTGCTCTAACTTATGTCAGAAAAAGTTAACAATTGTCTTGCCTGTGGAAAACAAATACCTCACAGAGATTTTCATTCTTACTGCGTCACCTGTTTAGGACCAGACCACGGCGTTCCTTGCTGTCGGTTTTGTGCCTTGTTCAACGCCCGAACTATTCATCGTCAGGCTGTCGCTAAATTCTTTCGCTCTCTATCACCGTATTCTGAAATGGCTTCGATAAGCCATCCGACTACCGATCTTCTGAAAAAAACGTAAGGATAAAGACAGAGACAGACCGCATAGGTCCAAAACTGCCAGCGACGCTTCTGTTAAGCTAGAAGCCAGTCCGCCGGTACTCAGTGAGATGCTTTCGTGGCCCCTGATGCCTGCTTCTACAGATTCGCAGGCCTCTACTGAGTCCCTTTCAGAGTCCGGTATGGCGCGAGATGCTTCAACTGTGGAACATGCGGATGTCTCTACCTTTGGATGGGTCCGGAGCTGCTGTGCAGGCACCGACTTCTGAGGGTGTATTCAGACCTTCCGATGTTCGTATTAAACCGACCACTTTGTTTCCGACTAAAACCACCAAATTTCTCAGGCCCAAAGTTCACACTACGCCTAGGAAACCAACGACCAAAGAGCATTCTCAAGCTCCCATGCCACGGAAATAAATGCTTAGAATGGCTAAAGACCTTATCACTTTAATTAGGGGAAGCCAGCCTTCCCCCTCTAAAAGACCACTGATTTTCCTTCCGATTCTTCAGACCATGAGTCCGATGACTCTGAGCCTTATGATTATCAGGACATACCCTTATCTACCTATGAGGATTCTGATGCAGAGGATTCCATTCCACTTGCCCCCCCCCCCAAGAGGATTTTTCTTTCGGTGAAACCTTGCATACCTTAAGGAAGCATTTCTGCTGGGAGTGCCAGGACTACCTACAGTCAAAAACACGACTCGGGGAATTTTTAAACTTGCCTCAGCACAGGCCTTTAGCTATACCCCCTGTTGTGGAAATTCTAGATGATGTCTACATGGAATACAGTCTTACTCCTGATACTTTACCACCAGCTCCTAGAAAACCTGACAGGTACTACAGAGTACCGGACTCCCACAAATTTCTACTTGGAAATCCCACTGCGGCTCAAGAGACCATTTCCCAGGGACCTAAAGGTATTAAGGCCACTACAGCCAAAAACCCTACCCCATTCAGACAGGGATTCTAGGGCTTTAGACAGATGGGGAAAGAAGGTATATACCTCTGCAACCCTGGCCATCAGGGCTTTAAGTTGCCAGTTTCACATGCTGAAGTACCAGCAGCATATCATGGAACTTCTTAAGCAAAAAATGTTGATTCCCGATTGTACAGAAAATAAAGATTTACAAGACTTAATGCATTCTGCAAACCAAGTTGGTAAACATAATTTACAGTGTGGTTTTGATGCTTTAGAAGCATCTTGCAGGGCTGCTGTCACGGGGTCTGTTCTTAGAAGGAATGCTTGGTTGAAGGAACAAATCTTGCCAGACCATGTCAAAGCAAAATTACTAGATGCTCCATTAAACCAAGATTTATTGTTTGGCCAAAAGGAGAAGTTCTTAAAAAGATGGAGGAAAAAGCTAAATCTATGCAAACTGTTAAAGATTTCCTACAGGTGCAGCCACCTAGATTCAGTAGGCATTGGCCTTCAAAAAAACGGTCCTTCCAGTCCCTCCCAGGCCTTATCGGCCCAAACCCAGGGGCAACAGACCACAAAGACTACAATCTCAGGGTATGCACAGATCTAAACAATTGAGTGCTCCCACCTCAAAAACAGGGAGTGGTAAGTCACCCCCATATAGAAAAAGTTCACAATGACCTGTTCTTGATCTACCCAGCCATGCCCAAATACTTGCACCCCTAGGAGGAAAACTCGCCCTGCATGCAAAAAACTGGGAGCACATTACCCAGGACCAATGGGTCTTAAACATTGTATCCCAGGGATACAGATTCTACTTCCACTCACTGCCAACCCCAAACGGATTGCCAGACCTTCCTCTAAACTAGTGGGCAGAGGCCCAAAATCAAGTAATTTCTCTTCTCAGTATCAGGACTAATCAACCTGTTCCAACAGAACAAAGGGGACAGGGTTTCTACTCCAGACTGTTTCTGGTGCCCAGGAAAGAGAACTCTTGGCGCCCTCTTCTGGATTTGTCAATTCTCAACACCTTCCTGGTGGTACCAAAGTTCAAAATGCTTACACTCCAACAGCTGCTTCCTGTCCTAGCCAAGGACTCCTGGCTGGTCACCTTAGACTTAAAAGAAGCTTATCTGCACATCCCCATAAGGGAATGTTGCAGGAAATATCTGTGTTTCAGGGCAGGCTCTATGCACCATCGGTTCTCTGCACTTCCCTTTGGCTTATCTACTGCTCCCAGGGTATTCACAAAGTGCCTGGTTCCAGCCATTGCATACTGCAGACCGAGAAATATTCAAATTTACCCATAATTGAGGTTGCCTGATTCAGGCGGTCAGTCAGGAATTGCTTCTTCAGCACCTGACCGTTGTAAAGAGACTCCTAACTTCTCTGGGGTAAACCATCAACGAAAAGAAATCTCATCTGGTACCCAGCCAAAAAATTGTATTTCTGGGAGCAAGCTTGAACACAACTTCCCAGATGGCATTCCTCACTCCAGAAAAGCAGGTTTATTTGACAAATTACTTCAAACTACTGGCCACCCAAACCCAGCTATCTGCAAGAAAAATACTGCAAGCCCTAGGTATCATGGCCTCATGCATTCTACTAATTTCATATGCAAGACTGCATATGAGGAAACTTCAGTGGTACTTAAGTCTCTGGCATCAACATTCTCAGGACCTGGAAACGGTGATTCCTATCATTCCTTGCCTAAGGACAGAGTTCCTTTGGTGGCCAGAGGCCTGCAACCACAACAAGGGAATCCCTTTCACTCAACCCCCCGCTACCCAAACCCTAACAGATGCATCAGACTATGCATGGGGGGCTCACATGGCAGGCAAATGCATTCAAGGCAAATGGAGCCCAGGACAAATGCGCCTGCATATCAATCAAAAAGAAATGTTAGCTGTACAGAGTGCATTGACAGCCTACAAATACCTTATCCTTCCAGGACAACTCTTGATAAAGACCGACAACACCACAGTTATGTGGTACATAAACAAGCAGGAGGAACTTATTCCTACCCACTCTGCAGGTTAGCCATGGCTGTGTGGAACACAACATTGAGCAACCAAGAGCACTTGCAAGCTCAATTCCTGCCAGGCAAGCAAAATTCACTGGCAGATGACTAAAGCAGAAATCTAATGGACCCACACGAGTGGAAAGTGGACCCCAACTCATTCAAGCTTCTAATCCACAGGTGGGGGACACCAGAGGTGGACCTCTTTTCTCCCCCCAAAACCATCAATTGAGCAAATTTTGCACCAGAAATCCCCACAGCCAAGCATGGAAAGTGGATGCTTTCTCCTTTACATGGGAAAACCTCTCAATCTATGCCTTTCCCCCTCTGCCCCTGCTCTCGAAGGTACTACTCAAGATCAAACAGGACAGGCCAAGGACCATCCTTATTGCACCAGACTGGCTATGCCAGCACTGGTACCCACGTTTACGCAGCCTGACAACAGTGCCACCCTGGCACCTACATCAAACTTCTCTTTGCTGTCCCAGCAGGAGGGACAGATTTTGCATCCTCAACTGCAAACCTTGAACCTAGCAGCCTGGCTTATTCCCTGAATACATCACTAGCAGCCCTCAGCAAACAGGTGCTGGATGTCATTCTTGAGGCCAGGAGGCCTAGTACTAGGAAATCCTATTCAGAAAAGTGGAGAAGATACTGTTCTTGGAGCCAGTCTCAGAGAAAGGACACAGCCGTGCCCATCTTACCTCAAATCCTAGATTATCTAGCGGAAGTGCTCCACAAAAGCCTATCCTTATTTATTAAGATTCATGTCTCTGCCATCTCAGCTCATTACAACACTGAGCCCCACCCCTCTTCTCTCACCCTCTGGTCAAATAGTTCCTGAGAGGAGCTAA
Organism: Protopterus annectens; assembly: GCF_019279795.1. NCBI lineage: Eukaryota > Metazoa > Chordata > Ceratodontiformes > Protopteridae > Protopterus > Protopterus annectens. The sequence goes on along the minus strand of NC_056741.1, from coordinate 388,598,380 downwards.
CAATTTAAGACCCCCGAGGAGAGGTCCCACTCCTGCTTGAGACCTTAACTTTGTACTAGAGAAGCTCACGCTACCCCCTTTGAGCCTGTTGCTACAGCAGAGTTAAAATTCCTCTCTAGGAAAACAGCCTTACTTCTCGCCATCACTTCAGCAAGAAGAGTGAATTACAGGCCCTTATGTCTGTGGAACCCTTCATTAATCTTCCATGTGTACAGGGTTTCCCTCAGGACTAACCCATCATGTATGTCCAAGGTGGTATCTAGTGTGGCTTTAAAACAATCCATCCATTTACCAACTTTTTTTTCCTAATCACCAGAATAAAGGGGAAAGGATCCTGCACGCATTGGACGTGCACAGACAGCTTAGGTTCTACCTTGACAGGACTAAACCTTTCAGAAAATCTGACCAGCTGCTAGTCAGCTTTGCTACAGGGGCAGAGGGCAAAGCCATTTCAAAGCAAACCATCTCCAAATGGATAACACACTGCATCCATTTCTGCTACAAACACAATGGAAAACCTACCCCACAGGGGATCGGAACCCATTCCACTAGGGCTACCTCAACCTCTACAGCATTTCTCAGGGGAGTCCCTACCAGGGACATCCTGGAGTTAAGTACACAGTTTCACCAAGCATTACCACTTGCCTATCTTTTCTAAATCCAGCAGTCTTACAAGGCCTGCTAGCCAGCCCTAATACTTCTTGGCTGCCTCCACCCTTTCTCAGCTTTGGGAATCAACCCAAATGTGATGACTGCAACAGTGAAACACGAAGAACCTAGTACAGTTGTGTACACTTAAATGTAGATGTTCGAGTGTGTTCACTGTTGCAGTCCTGGATGTTCTTCATGTTTCACTTTTGCAGTCATTACATTAGAGTAATCTGCTGGCAGGTTGCCCTCAGTCGGCCTGAATTCCAAAGTCTAGGGTCCTGTGTCGGTTGCTGTCTACTCTTCCATGATGCCAGGTTGTCGGGTATAAAACATGCAGACGATGCCGTTGTCTTTAGTCTTTCTTGCTGTGCGGTGCCCGAAACCGAAGCATTTCGCAAGTGCCGGTCGGCTGACTACTGAAATATTCGAGTTTGAGTTTTAGAACCGAAGTCTTCACTAAAGCTAAGTACCCCATTGGGGAAACTTTTTTTTTTGCTTTTTACCGATGTCAGAAAAAGTTATTAATTGTATTACTTGTGGGAAGCAAGTACCTCATAAGGCTTTCCATTTACACTGTATTCCTTGCCTAGGCCCTGATCACAACGTGCCTGGCTGTCTGTTTTGTGCTAAATTTAACCAACGCACTATTAAGCGTCGGTATATTTTTGCATCAAAGTATTTTGGAAACAGATTTAACTACCCAGAAATGTCGTCTGATAGCAATCAGACTACCGGAGTACATAAAAAATGCAAAGAAAAGGACAGAGAAAGGCAGTCGAGATCCAAAACAGACGAAGCTTCTCCTAAGCCAGTCGCCAGTTCGTCGGTACCCAGTGAGGTGCCTTCGCAGCTCCTGATACCCGCTACCTTTGAGTCACAGGCCTCTACCGACACCCATGTGGTGTCTGGCATGCCGCAAGATACTCAAGGTATTGGACCGACGAATGCGTCTCCCTCGGATGGGTCCGGAGCCGCTGAGGGTGTATTCGGACCTCAAAACCGACGACAGCTGCAAAACCAAAGACAAAAGCAACTTCTAAAACTAAAAAAAGACGCATGAGCCATGTGCACAGGCCTCTATTCCTAAAAAATAGATGATCAAAATGGCTGAAGACCTTGTTACCTTGTTCAGGGGTACCCATCCCCCTCCAGATAAGAGGCCTAGGCAAGACACTGATTATGAATCTTCAGATCAGTTTCTATTTCTTTTGTTTCCTCTTCTGATCAGGAATTATCTATACCTCCCTATGAGGATTCTGATGCTGAGGAGTGTATTCCATCTGCATCTCCTCCTGAAGATTATTCCTTTGGAGAAACCTTGCATACTTTGAGGGAGCATTTTCACTGGGAGAGTCAAGACTTCTCAGAATCAAAAAAGAGGCTCAGGGATTTCCTTCTCCCTCAGCACAAGCCTTTAGCCATTCCCCCTGTTTTAGACATTGTGGATGATGTGTTTTCGGAGTCAAGCTTGACCCCTGACTCCTTACCTCTGGCTCCCAGTAAGCCTGACAGATATTATAGGGTCCCTGACTCATAAATTCTTATTTAGAAACCCTGCTGCTGATCCTGAAACTATTTCACAAGGTCCAAAGGGAGTTAAGGCCTCAACAGCAAAATATCCTACCCCCTCTGACAGAGATTCAAGGGCACTGGACAGATGGGGATAAAAGGTTTATACATCTGCAACCTTGGCAATTAGGGCCATAAACTGTCAATTTCATATGCTTAAGTACCAACAACATGTTATGGGATTGCTGAAACAGAAAATGATGTTGATTTCAGAATGTGCAGAAAATAAAGAATTGCAGGAATTATTGCATGCAGCTGAACAAGTTGGAAAGCATACTTTGCAATGTGGTTTTGATTCTTTAGAGGCCTCCTGCAGGGCCGCAGTTACTGGATCTGTGATTAGGAGGCATGCCTGGTTAAAGGAACAAAATTTGCCTGATCATGTTAAAGCTAAATTGCTGGATGCACCTTTACCGCATGATTCTCTGTTTGTTATTAAGGCAGAAGAGGTTTTAAAGAAAATGGAAGACAAAGCTAAGTCTATGCAAACTGTTAAAGACTTCTTACAAGTGCAGCCACCAAGATTCAGTAGACATTGGCCTACAAAAAATTGGTCCTTTCCTGTGTTAGACCGAGCTCAAAGGGGTAAATCCAGATGCCCTAAGGGTTCCAGATACCAGGCGCAAGATTCATACAGGTCAAAGCAATGGGGCACATCTACCTCCAAATCTGGAGGAGATAAAGCGCAAACCTACAGAAAGCAATCCCAATGACTTCCCTCTGCCTACACCAAGCACTTATGATGTTCGTGTTTCACTGTTGCCGTCATTACTCTTGGGTTATCCTGCTGGCAGGCTACCCGCAGTCGGCCTGAATTCCAAAGTCTTGGTCCGGCGTCGGTTGCTGTCACCTCTTCCCTGACGTCAGTGCGCCAGGGGTATAAAAGATGCAGCCGACGCCATTTTCTTCAGTCTTTCTTGCCGCGCGGTGCCTGCAGCAAAAGCAGTTCGCAAGTGCCGGTCGGCCGACTCCTGAGAGTTTCAAAATCGAATGTCAGATCCAAAGTCTTCATTAAAGCTAAGTACCCCGTTGGGGAAACTTTTTTCTTGCTCCAGACCGATGTCAGAAAAAGTTAACAATTGTATTTCTTGTGGGAAGCAAATACCTCATAAGGATTTTCATTCTTACTGTATTCCTTGCCTAGGCCCTGATCACGACATTGCTAGCTGTCAGTTTTGTGCTAGATTTAACCAAGGCACTATTAAGTGTCGGTACGATTTTTGCCTTTCATTACTTTGGCCGAAGGTTTAATTGTATAATGCCATCGGAACAGCCTACGACCAGAGTTTATAAAAAGTGCAAGGAAAAGGACAGGCATCCGAGGTCCAAAACCGACGACGAGGCCCCTGCTAGGCCAGCCGCCGGTTCTCAGTGAGGCGCTTTCGCAGCCCGTGATGCCCGCTACCTCAGAGCCACAGGCCGCTACCGACTCCCATGTGGAGCCGACTAGGCCTCTGGATGCTCAAGGTATTGGACCCTCAGAAACTATCCCCTCAGATGGGTCTGAAGCCGCTGAGCAGGCATCGGCTTCTGAGGGTGTTTTCAGACCTACACAATTATACGTCAAGCCTACCTCAGCTTCAACGACTAAAACAGCTCTAAAGACAAAGAAACAAGTACAGCATTCTCCTGGACAGACTTCCATGTCTAAGAAACAGATGCTTAAAATGGCCGAAGACCTAATTACTTTGATCAGGGGTTCCCATCCCCCTCCTCATAAGAGGCCTAGGCAAGAGACAGTATATGACTCTTCTGATCAGGTTTCAGATGTTCATCGTGTTACCCTGCTGCAGTCATCACACTTGGGTTATCCTGTCGTCAGGCGGCCCCGCAGTTGGCCGGAATTCCAAAGTCTTGGTCCGGCGTCGGTTGCTGTCGCTTCTTCCCTGACGTCAGTGCGCCAGGGGTATATATAATGCATCTGACGACATTTTCTTCAGTCTTTGTTGTCGCGCGGTGCCCGAAGCAGAAGCAGTTCGCAAGTGCCGGTCGGCCGACTCCTGAGATTTTCGAAGTCGAATTTCAGATCCGAAGTCTTCAATAAAGCTAAGTACCCCGTTGCGGAAACTTTTCTTGCCTCAGACCGATGTCAGAAAAAGTTAATAATTGTATTTCTTGTGGGAAGCAAATACCTCATAAGGATTTTCACTCTTATTGCATACCTTGCCTAGGCCCAGACCACGACGTCACTGGTTGTCGTTTTTGTGCTAGGTTTAATAAGCGTACTATAAAAAGACGCTTTGATTTCGCACGGCACTTTTTCGGTAGAAAATTTAACTACACAATGCCGTCGGAGCAGCCGACTACCGGCGTGTACAAAAAACACAAGGATAAGGATAGGCAGCCTAGGCCCAAGCCAGACTCCGAGGCCTCGGCTGGACCGGTCTTCAGTGAGGCTTCGACGCAGCCCCTGACTACCGCAGATTTGGAACCCGAGACCGCTTCGGAGCCTTTGGCGGAGAGCGCTAGGCCGACGCAGCCATTTTGTTCAGCCCCTACCGACAACTCTGCAGAAAGAGATGTCGGTGCTGCAGAAACACCTTCAGACCGACGACGCTTACCATAAAAACGTATCCTAAGCTTAAGACTCCTATTAAACCTAAAAAGACTGCACTGCAGTCTCCAGTTCAAGGCCCCATGCCTAAGAAACAGATGCTTAAAATGGCTGAAGATTTGATCTCTTTAATTAGGAGTTCCCAACCCCCACCTGACAAAAGGCCTAGACAAGAAGAAGATTATGCCTCCTCTGATCAAGTGTCTATTTCCTCAGGCTCCTCTGAGGACCAGGATTACTCCTTCTCCCCTTATGAAGATTCTGATGCTGAGGATTCTATTCCCTCAGCTTCTCCTCCTGAAGACTACTCCTTTGGGGAAACTTTACACACTATGAGGGAACATTTTCACTGGGAAGGTCAGGACTACTCTGACTCAAAGAAAAGGCTCAGAGAGTTTATTTTACTCCCCCAGCACAGACCACTTGCCATCCCCCCAGTTTTAGACATTGAGGATGATGTTTACTTAGAATCTAGTTTGAACCCAGATTCTCTGCCTCCTGCTCCAGCCAAACTAGACAGATGCTGTAGAGTGCCTGATTCACACAAATTCCTTTATAAAAGTTCTGTTGCTGATCCAGAGACTATCTCCCAGGGTCCCAAAGGAGCAAAGGCTTCTATGGCAAAAAATCCTGTACCCTCTGAAAGGGACTCCAGAGCACTAGACAGGTGGGGGGAAAAAGGTTTACACCTCAGCCACTCTAGCTATGAGAGCACTAAATTGCCAATTTCACATGCTAAAATATCAGCAATTTCTCATGTCTCAGCTAAAAGAAAAAATGAGCACACTCCCTCAACAGTCTGAATTGAAAGAAATGCAGGATCTGTTGCATGCAGCTGAACAGGTGGGCAAACATACTTTACAATGTGGTTTTGATTCTTTGGAGGCTTCCTGCAGAGCAGCTGTCACTGGGTCTGTTATACGTAGACATGCTTGGTTAAAGGAACAAACTCTGCCTGATCATGTTAAAGCAAAGCTTCTAGATGCTCCCTTACAGCAGGATGTTCTATTTGGAGTTAAGGCAGAAGAAGTCTTAAAGAAAATGGAGGATAAGGCAAAATCTGCAGACAGTCAAAGATTTTCTACAGGTACAGCCCCCTCGCTTCAGTAGAAATTGGCCAACTAAAAATTGGTCCTTTCCAGCTACCGACAGACCACAGAGGGGTAAATACAGACGTCCAAGAGGCAGAGGACAACCACAAGCCCAATACAAACCTCGACAATGGGGCACTGCAACACAGAAGGGAGGAGAAGACAGGCCCCAATCCACCAGAAGGCAAACTCAATGACTTGCACCTCATCTGGCCAAGCAACAGTCTCTTGGCAGCTCCCTTGGGAGGAAAACTCGCACTTTTTTCAGACAACTGGCACATTGTCACAAAGGACAAACTGGTCCTAGACATAATTTCACGAGGATACAGATTCCATTTCCACATCTTGCCAATGAAAAGAGGAATGCCAAAATTGCCACAAAATCAATGGGCAGAGGCACAAAAACAAATTACAGCTCTCATGGATATGAGAGCCATTCAACTGGTACCTACACGAGAGCAAGGCCAAGGATTTTACTCAAGACTCTTTCTAGTCCCCAGAAAGGACAATGCCTGGAGACCAATTCTGAACCTTTCAATTCTAAACACCTTCTTACAAGTACCCAAATTCAAGATGCTAACACTACAGCAGCTTCTTCCCATGTTGGGCAAGAAAGCATGGCTAGTAACATTGGACCTCAAGGAGGCATACCTGCATGTCCCTATCAGACAAAGTTGCAGAAGATACCTCCGTTTCATTGCAGGTTCAACCCATTACCAATTCTCTGCACTGCCCTTTGGCTTACCTAGTGCGCCCAGGGTCTTCACAAAATGCCTGGCACCACCAGTAATTGCATACTGCAGACAGAGGAATTCAAATATACCCATACCTGGACGACTGCCTCATTAAAGCAGAAAGCAAGGACATCCTCTTAGAACATCTGGCTTTTGTAAAACATCTTCTAAGTTGCCTGGGGTGCACAGTAAACGAAAAGAAATCAAAACTAGTACCCTCACAAAATATGACATTCCTGGGTGCCAGCTTGAATACAACGGCCCAGAAGGCTTATCTGACGCCAGACAAACAACTACAACTGACTCAATATTTCAACACAATGGCAACAAAGACCCTACTCCCTGCAAGAAAAATTCTGCAGGCCTTGGGCTTCATGGCATCTTGCATACTATTAATACCATTTGCAAAGCTGCATATGAGGAAATTACAGTGGTACCTAAAAAGTGTATGGTCTCAACACAGCCACAGCTTGGACACAATGATATCTCTCATTCCGTGCCTACAACAGAAGTTTCTATGGTGGTCACAGGCATGTCACCTGAACAAGGGTCAGCCTTTCACCTTGCCCCCAGCCAGGCAAACTATGACAACAGATGCATCGGACTACGCCTGGGGGGCACACATGGCAGGACAGTGCGTTCAAGGCCTATGGACTGCAGATCAAAGAAATCTGCACATCAATCAAAAAGAGATGCTAGCTGTACAGAATGCTCTGACAGCCTTCAAGAACCTATTACATCCAGGACAACTTACAGTAAGGATGGACAACACCACAGTAATATGGTACATAAACAAACAAGGGGGTACACACTCCTACCCCCTATGCAGACAAGCAATGACCTTGTGGAACACAGCACTGGCTTACCAAGTTCAGTTACAAGCTCAATTCCTGCCAGGAAAAAAGAGCACATTGGCAGATGACCTCAGCAGAAACATCATGGATCCCCACGAGTGGAAGCTGGATCCACAAGTATTTGCAATAACTCAAAAATGGGGCCTTCCAGACATAGACCTGTTTGCCAGTCCTCAAAACTATCAACTAACAAAATTTTGTACAAGGACACTTCACCATCAAGCTTGGAAAGTGGACACACTCTCATTCAGTTGGAAAAACCTAACAGTATATGCCTTCCCTCCATTGCCTCTCCTCACAAAGGTGCTACTGAAAATCAGAAAGGAGAGACCGCGACTGATACTCATAGCCCCAGACTGGCCATGCCAGCACTGGTACCCACTATTATGGAACATGGCCCAAGGCCCACCTTGGATTTTGCCACAAATTGCTCATTTGCTCACACAGCAAAACAATCAGATTCTACACAGCCAGCTCAAAACCTTAAATCTGGCTGCATGGCAAATCAACTAAGCATCCAGCCAGCTCCTCTTTCACAAGCACTTATGGAGGTTCTTCTGGAAGCTAGGAGGCCCAGCACCAGGAAGGCCTACTCGGACAAATGGAAAAGATTTTGCGCCTGGAACCAAGCTAAAGGCCAAAACACACTTCAGCCTCACATGCCTCAGATTCTACAGTATTTAACTGAGATGTTGCACAAAGGACTTTTTTTTTCTTCCATTAAAATCCATGCATCAGCTATTTCAGCCCACTACAACACGGATCCACCCTTATTTTCACATCCACTTCTAAGGCAGTTCCTCAGAGGGGCAAAAACATTAGACCCCCCAGGAGAGCACCTACACCAACATGGGACCTCAATTTTGTTCTGGAAAAACTTGCGCTACCTCCCTTTGAACCAGCTTTCTCTGCAGATCTACAGTTTCTATCATGGAAGACTGCCCTGCTGCTAGCAATAACTTCAGCTAGAAGAGTCTCAGAGCTGCAGGCACTAATGGCAGTGGAACCTTTCCTCATTTTCCATCAAGACAGAGTTTCTCTACGTACTAATCCTTCCTTCATGCCTAAGGTGGTTTCCAGTGTGGCTTTCAATCAAACCATCCACTTACCCACCTTTTTCCCAAATCCACAGAACAAAGGAGAAAGACTCCTGCATTCCTTGGACATTCACAGGCAACTTCGTTACTACTTGGATAAAACCAAGGTTTTCAGGAAATCTGACCAGCTCTTTGTATCCTATGCTACAGTTTCACAAGGGAAGGCTATATCAAAACAAACCATTTCCAAATGGATAGGACATTGCATTCATTTTTGCTATACCCATCATGGAAAACCAGTTCCTGCTACCATTAGGCCCCACTCTACCAGGGCAACCACTACATCTACAGCCTTCCTCAGGGGGGGTTCCAACCAAGGAGATTTTGGAAGCTGCAACTTGGAGTTCAGTACACACCTTTACCAAACACTACCACTTACCACTTTACTCTAAGACTAGAGCTGGCTTCGCCACTGCAGTTCTGCAGGGCCTTCTTGCCTCCTCTAACCCTCTATGAATCCTCCACCCATCCTTAGCTTTGGGATTCTACCCAAGTGTGAGTACTGCAGCAGGGTAACACAATGAACATAGTACAGTTTTATACCTACCATAAATGTAGATGTTAGAGTGTACAACCTGCTGCAGTCCAGGTTACCCCCCCCCTCCACCCCCTCTGATCTAACTGACTAAATCTCTACAAAACCTTCCTGATGTATTTGCTTATAGCTAGAGGGATTTTGTGTTTCTGCTAAAAACTTCATAAATTGGTACTAATTACTGACCACCTTTTTGGGGGCACCTGACATCTGGGGCAAGAAAAACTGAAGAAAATGGCGTCGGATGCATTATATATACCCCTGGCGCACTGACGTCAGGGAAGAAGCGACAGCAACCGACGCCGGACCAAGACTTTGGAATTCTGGCCGACTGCGGGGCCGCCTGACGACAGGATAACCCAAGTGTGATGACTGCAGCAGGGTGTACACTCGAACATCTACATTTATGGTAGGTACAAAACTGTACTTTATGGATGTTATTCTGGAAGCTAGGAAACCAGTACCTGCTAACATTAGGTCCCACTCCACCAGGGCTACAACTACATCAGCAGCCTTTCTCAGGTGTGTGCCAGCCAAGGATATTATGGAAGCTGCTACTTGGAGTTCAGTGCACACCTTCACCAAGCACTATCACTTACCTCTATACTCTGACTAGAGCTGGTTTTGCCACTGCAGTTTTGCAGGGCTTACTAGCTTCTTCTAACCCTGTTTGACTCCACCTCCCATCCTTAGCTTTGGGATTCAACCCAAGTATGATGACTGCAGCAGGGTAACACGATGAACATAGTACAGTTTTGTACCTACCATAAATGTGGATGTTCGAGTGTTCACCCTGCTGCAGTCCAGGTTACCCTCCCTCCATCCCCTCTGAACTAGCTGAACTTATCTCTACCACTCTATCCTATGCTACCTCTTTGGTGTATTTGCTTGTGCCTAACGGTATTGTTTTATTTTTATATAGCTATATATATATATATATATATATATATATATATATATATATATATATATATATATATATATTTTGCCTACCTATTGGGGGCACCTGACATCTGGGGCAAGAAAAACCTGAAGAAAATGGCGTCTGATGCCTCTTATATATACCCCTGGCGCACTGACGTCCGGGAAGAAGCGACAGCAACCGACGCTGGACCAAGACTTTGGAATTCCGGCCGACTGCGAGGCCGCCTGACGACAGGATAACCCAAGTGTGATGACTGCAGCAGGGTGTACACTCAAACATCTACATTTATGGTAGGTACAAAACTGTACTTTTCCTCTGACTCCTTCTGAACAGAGATGCTCTTTTCCGCCCTATGAGGCTTCTGATGCTGAAGAATCTATTCCTTCAGCCTCTCCTCCTGAGGATTATTCTTTTGGGGAAACCCTGCATACCATGAGGGAGCATTTTCACTGGGAGAGCCAAGATTATTCAGAATCTAAGAAAAGACTCAGAGATTTTCTTTTAGTACCACAGCACAGACCTCTTGCTATTCCACCTGTTCTAGACATTGCAGATGATGTATTTTTGGAGTCCGGCCTGTCTCCTGACTCTTTACCCCCTGCACCTGCTAAGCCAGACAGATACTACAGGGTTCCAGACTCTCATAAATTTCTATATAAAAACCTTGCTGCTGACCCAGAAACTATATCTCAGGGTCCCAAAGGGGTCAAGGCTTCCACTGCAAAAAACCCTGTCCCCTCTGATAGGGATTCTAGGGCACTGGACAGATGGGGGGAAAAAGTTTACACTTCTGCTACCCTGGCTGTAAGGGCTTTAAATTGTCCGTTTCATATGCTTAAATATCAGCAAACTTAATGTCATTGCTTAAACGGAAAATGTTGACAAATTCTGAATGTTCTGATAACCAGGAAATGCAGGATTTATTGCATGCAGCTGAACAAGTGGGAAAGCATACTTTGCAATGTGATTTTGATTAACTGGAGGCCTCTTGCAGGGCCGCTGTTACGGGTTCTGTCATTAGAAGGCATTCTTGATTAAAGGAACAGAATCTGCCTGATCATGTTAAAGCAAAATTATTGGATGCTCCATTACAGCATGATACTTTGTTTGGTGTTAAGGCAGAAGAGGTGTTGAAGAAAATGGAGGATAAAGCGAAATCCATGCAGACAGTTAAGGATTTCCTACAGGTACAGCCACCCAGATTTAGCAGGAACTGGCCTACAAAGAATTGGTCCTTTCCAGTGTCAGACAGGCCACAAAGAGGCAGATACAGACGCCCCAGAGGCAGATCCCAGCCCCAAGGCTCATACAGGCCTAAACAATGGGGTGCTTCTACCTCCAAAAGCGGAAAAGACAAATCAAAACCATACAGGAAACCGTCCCAATGACGTTCGTCTGCCAGAACCAAGCACGTATCTTTTGGCAGCCCCCTTAGGGGGAAAACTAGCACTTTTTTCACCAAATTGGCAAGATTACCCAGGACAAATGGGTGTTGAACATAGTGTCTCAGGGCTACAGGTACCACTTTCACACCCTGCCAAGGGCAAAAGGTATGCCAGACCTGCCACACAACCAATGGGCAGAGGCACAAAAGCAAGTTTCATCTCTCATGGACATGAGGGCCATTCAACAAGTACCGCAACAAGAGCAGGGGCAAGGATTTTACTCCAGACTTTTCCTGGTGCCCAGAAAGGACAAAGCCTGGAGACCAATACTGGACCTGTCTATTCTAAACACATTTCTGGACATTCCAAAATTCAAAATGTGGACTCTGCAGCTACTGCCCATGCTGGGCAAGAAGGCTTGGCTCGTAACTTTGGACCTAAAAGAGGCATACCTGCATGTCCCAATCAGACAATCTTGCATTAGATACCTCACATTCATAGCTGGCTCAATGCAGTACCAGTTCTCTGCACTGCCCTTTGGCTTATCTACTGCACCCAGGGTCTTCACAAAATGCCTGGCACCAGTAATTGCATTTTGCAGACAAAGAGGAATTCAAATATATCCTTACTTGGACGACTGCCTTATTCAAGCAAGAGAACAAAAGACATTCTACTACAGCATCTGGCGTTTGTAAAAAGATTACTAATTTGCCTAGGGTAACGCAGTAAACGAAAATAAATCAAAACTAGTACCCTCTCAAATAGATAATATTCCTGGGTGCAAGCTTAAATACAACTGCCCAGATAGCTTATCTCACACCAGACAAACGGACAACTGACTTCTTTCTTCAAAATGTTGGCAACAAAGACCCAGTTATCTGCAAGAAAAATTCTGCAGGCTTTGGGCTTCATGGCATCCTGCATTCTGCTAATTCCATATGCCAGACTGCATATGAGGAAACTACAATGGTATCTAAAAAGTGTTTGGACTCAACATTGCCACAGCCTGGAAACTTTAATTACCCTCATTCCCTGCCTGCAACAGGAGTTTCGATGGTGGGCACAGGCCTGTCACCACAAGGGATAGCCATTCACTTTACTCACAGCCAGGCAGACATGAACAACGGATGCATCAGATTATGCCTGGGGGGGCCCACATGGCAGGAAAATGTATTCAGGGCACATGGCCCGCAAGCCAGATGCATCTTCATATCAATCAAAAAGAGATGCTAGCTGTTCAGAATGCCCTGACAGCTTTCAAGGATCTGCTTCATCCAGGACAACTACTGATCGGACAATGCTACAGTCATGTGGTACATAAACAAGCAGGGAGGCACACATTCCTACCCCCTCTGCAGACAAGCCATGACTTTGTGGGACACAGCATTGACTTATCAAGTTCACCTGCAAGCACAATTCCTGCCAGGAAAAATCAATACTCTGGCAGACGAACTAAGCAGAAACCTCATGAATCCCCACAAGTGGAAACTGGATCCACAAGTCTTCAGCATGATAACAAGGAAATGGGGATGCCCAGACATAGAACTATTTGCCTCCCCTCACAACTGCCAACTACAGAGATTCTGCACAAGGATTTATCACAAGCAAGCATGGAAAGTGGATGCCCTATCCTTAAGCTGGAAAAACCTAACAGTATATGCCTTTCCTTCACTGCCTCTCCTCCCCAAGGGTACTTCTAAAGGTCAGACAAGAGAAGCAAAAAAATAATACTGATTGTCCCAGACTGGCCACGCCAGCACTGGTCCAGCATGGATATTGCCTCAAAATTCTCACTTGCTGACCCAACAAAACAATCCGATCCTGCATAGTCAACTCAGGACCTTAAATCTGGCAGCATGGCGGATAATGTAGTCATTCAGAACACTCCACTTTCAAAAGCCATTATGGATGTTATCTTGGAGGCCAGGAGGCCCAGTACCAGAAAATCTTATGCAGAAAAATGGAAGAAATTATGTGCTTGGAGCCAGGAACAAGGCATTGACACATATGTACCAAATATTCCTTGGATTTTGCAATCCCTAACTGAGATGCTGGACAAAGGCCTTTCCTTTTCATCAATTAAGATTCATGCCTCTGCCATTTCAACCCATTACAATACGGAACCACCTATTTTTTCTCATCCTTTAATAAGACAGTACCTCAGAGGGGCCAAAAACATAAGACCTCCAAGGAGAGCACCAATACCTGCATGGGACCTAAATTATGTCTTGGAAAAACTCACACTACCTCCTTTTGAGCCAGCCTCAACAGCGGATATTAAATTCTTATCCTGGAAAACAGCTCTGCTCCTAGCAATAACCCCTGCAAGACGAGTCTCGGAGTTACAGGCACTCATGGCTGTGGAACCTTTTATCATTTTCCATCCAGACAGGGTTTCTCTGAGGACGAACCCGACATTTATGCCCAAGGTGGTGTCCAGTGAGGCCCTTAACCAAACCATTCACTTGCCTACCTTTTATCCAAACCCACAGAACAAGGGTGAGAGACCTCTGCATTCTTTCGACATAAACAGACAGCTATGTTTCTACTTGGACAGAACTAAAGCTTTCAGAAAAACTGAGCAACTTTTAGTGGCATATGCTGCAGGATCACAAGGCAAGGCTATCTCAAAACAGACAATTTCAAAATGGATAGGCCATTGCATTCGTTTCTGCTACTCACAGCATGGTAAATCAGTGCTTAAGGGCATTAGGCCCCATTCTACCAGAGCAGCAGCCACTTCAGCAGCCTTTCTCAGAGGAGTACCAACCAAAGACATCTTAGAGGCTGCAACATGGAGTTCAGTGCACACTTTTACAAAGCACTACCACTTACCTCTCTACTTTACTTTAAATCCAGAGCAGGCTTTGCCACTGCAGTTCTGCAGGGCCTCATAGCCTCTCCTAATCCTGTTTAGCCCAGCCACCCATCCTCAGCTTTGAGATTCAAAACAAGAGTAATGACTGCAACAGTGAAACATGATGAACATAGTACAGTTATGTACCTACCATAAATGTAGATGTTAGAGAGTATTCACTGTTGCAGTCCAGGTTACCCTCCCACCATCCCCCTTTCATTTGCTGGGTCTTATCTGTACTTCTCTATTCTATACAACCTATGTGGTGTATTTGCTTGTAGATGAAGGAAATGTTTACCTTAGTGCATACATGTTTTTGGCATAATCTATTTAGCCTACCCTTTTGAGGGCACCTGACATCTGGGACAAGAAAACCGAAGAAAATGGCGTCGGCTGCATCTTTTATACCCCTGACGCACTGACGTCAGGGAAGAGGCGACAGCAATCGATGCCGGACCAAGACTTTGGAATTCAGGCCGACTGCGGGTAGCCTGCCAGCAGGATAACCCAAGAGTAAGGACTGCAACAGTGAATACACTCGAACATCTACATTTGTGGTAGGTACACAACTGTACTTTTTGGCAGCACCCATAGGAGGAAAATTAGCACTTTTTGCTCAAAATTGGCAGTTAATAACCCAGGACAATTGGGTACTAAACATTGCATCACAGGGATACAGATTCCATTTCCACACTCTGCCAATGGCAAATGGTTGGCCAGATCTGCCACAAAATCAATGGGCGGAGGCACAGAAACAGGCTACATCCCTCATGGATATGGGGGCCATTCAGACAGTACCAGAACAGGAAAAAGGACAAGGTTTTTACTCTACTGTTCTTGGTACCCAGAAAGGGCAAGGC
>NC_056741.1:388555768-388578268 GCF_019279795.1 Protopterus annectens | reverse complement strand
TCTCTGTGTTGAGTAATGAAATTGAGCTAACTTCATGCTGATTGCATTGTTCTTGTTTTCTAGTGTGAAGATTAAGCCCTTATCCATGTTTTAAGTACGGCAGACTAACCAGGGCGAATTCATGATCACATGACCGTGGACATGGACTTTGTCCTGTCGGATTTTATTCGCTCCACAGGGGCGGACCCAGGACTAGCTAGAGACCTGCTTGAAGGTAAAAATTTAAGCATGGAGTTTTATGATTGAGCTTGTGTAGAAGTTGTGGGTTGGCTTAATGGTTAAGGTGTTTTCCTCACAAATTAAAGGTCCATGGTTTGATTCTCACCTTTGAATAGGAAATTGGCTAGACTTAAAATGGCTCACAACAACAGCTAGCCAAGCAGTTAGCTATGAACTATTCTGTGCACCATTCTGTAAGCAACACTACATTTCATAAGACATTATGTTCTTGTGAAAAACAAATAGTGGATATACTGTGTATTTCTTGGCTTTACTAGAAAAGCTCACCTAGACTCTGACACAACTTGCTCTGAGGGAAATGTTAGTTTCCAGTATGTTGTACTGCTTCATTGCCGCCGTCTAATTTTATTATTGTGATCATACTTCTCGACCTCTTACAATAAGAAATCCAGACAAAGCTATAAGTAATGCGACAAAGACCTAAAAATAGGGACAATTTTTAAGTACTGCTCTTACAAACTTAGAAAGCGGAGAGAATAACAGGTTTTCCATTAGCATGAATTTTCTGAAGGGTATGATGTCTAAAACTCAAATGTCTGTCATTATTTTTTGGCTTAAATCTTCAATGATTTACCAATGATTTGCTAGAAAAACACTTTATGAAAAATGGACTAAAATATGAAGCAATAATCTGGACACTCTGAAAATCTGTACAGTTGAGAGCTATGAATGCGATTTATTTTCTTTACACTGTCTTTTACTTGTATTCTGATTGTAGTTGCATATTTAAATTAGGAAAGTGACCACAGCTGTACCTCTTGTGAGTCACATAGAGAGTTGAGGCTCATTATCTGTGAACTGAAGGTGGAGCTAGGAACTAAACCTTCTATTTAAGGGGTGAAATAAAACATATGAAGGCTTTACTGGAAAAGCTCACCCAGACTATGACACAACTTGTTAGGAAGGAAAGGTTAATTTGTTTTTGCTTTCTTGTATTTTGTATTGCTCATTGCTTTCTTATATGATTTATATTGTATTTTACTTGTATGCTCTTTTTAATTGCATATTTAAACTAGGAAAGAATCTACATCTGTGTCCCTCCCTTAAGAGTCTCACAGAAATTTTCCCCCACCCTTCCACCCTGGTGCTATTGCTGTTAAACTCTACTGTCTTTCTAGTTGCCTGCCTCTTGTGTTAATTTGACCACATATCTGCTTTCCTCTACTTTCATTGGCTGTTGTGAGTAGGCACAAAATTGTCCTTTTGTGGAATCGCTCTCCTTCAATTTAAAATTTATTGGCCATCTCACTGTATTCTATAAAACAAGAATATTAAAGTGCCCACCCCCTTCCAATATATCTTGCACTTTGAAAATTAGTGGCTGTCCAATTAGATAGCTGAAGCTTAAGTTACCCCCTTTCATATCTAACTGCTTATTGTACACTGCAGCTCCTAGGATATTAACTCATCTTTTTCCATCTTAACCTTTAACATGTGCAGTTCTTACTCCAAGACCACCACATTCCACCATAATCTGCCTCTCTCTAGTCATCTTGGGATTGGTGTTTCTCTTTTGTTCCTGGTGAGAGAAGGCTCATAGGGACATTATTTCCTGGAGACTGCTGATCACTGGAAAGCCTAATAACTGATTCATAGGTGCCAGCTTGGAATTAATTTGTGCTTATATTTTAGTTCTGGTAAGAGAAGGAGCAGAGTGCATTGATTTCTGACTGTTTTTGGTTCAGCAGTGAGTGTTTGTGTTTGACCTTCCTGAGGGGTCTGGTTGCTATTCGAGGCAGCTACCAGGAAAAGGCTACAATAAGTATATTGTATCATCAGGGACAAGACTGTGAACCACCACACAGCCTGTGGCCTGCTTCTCATCTTGGGATTGGTGCTAATGTTTTGCTTCTGGTGAGAGAAGAAGCAAAGGAGCATTGTGTGAAGCTGTGGGGAGACCAGTAATAGTAGCCGGGTCTATATTCTATTCTGAAAAGCTGACAATGTAGAATCCGACATTGTCGACACGAAAATAGGAAAAGTGCAGAACATTGAAAGGGTAAATGGAAATCTCCGTAAGGGGAGATTTCCGTTTACTTCAATGTAGTGCGGTCTCGGAGTTGGTATATTTAAGTAGCAGGGGGTGTGGGGGGTGAATGGGGGCTTGCCCCCCTGCCCACACCCTTTACATATTTTTTTTTTAGTTTATTTTTATGAACATTTGAAATTTTAATAGTTCGATCAATAAAGGTCGACCTTTAGCGATTCGAACTATTAAACTTTTGATGTTCTAATATAGACCCTAGTAGCCAGACAGTAGCCATTCATGTGGCTCCCCTCCTTTCCTCATTCTTGACCAGCTAATTCTTTCTTTTCAGTAAGCACTGCTTGATTTGTTTCAGAATATCTGCCTAAATAATACATCTGTAAATCATCAGGATCTATTTATTAGTTTCCCCTTCGAGTGTTTGTCAATGCCCTGTATAGATGCAGACACCTTGAGTTGACATTTCTCCTGTAAAATTTTACACTGTTAAAATTTCACTAGTACCTAGTTGCACACAGGACAACTAGTGTGCAGCACTGTCCCCAGAGTTGCAAACTGGATACTCCTGACATTACTTTATATTCTTGCTGCAACTGTCTAATCAATAAAAAAGGGCCTGTTGCCATGGGTATGATATTTCCCACTGTCTGCATTACCAGCTTGGTGGATATGGGCATCTTGAGGCAGTGCAGAAATTGTTTCATGTTTACTGGCAACCAGTTAATTTTAAATAAATTGGTAAGTTATTTGAGATGTATATTACGGAGTGTCACTGGAGGCAAAGCTCGCACATAAAAGCAGTCCTAATGTCAATATGGTTGTCAGTAGTGCACATCTTGCACCCATCACACACAATTCAAAGCAGACACATAGACCCACATATGCTGAGGCACTTAAGTGTGACCTTTCTAAACCCCAAAGACTGCCTAGATGAAGCACACCTAACATGCTCTCAGCATCCCTGAATGCACTCTTTCAAAAATGACACCCGCATCGACATGTACAGCCGCATCTCATGGAGCCTCTACTTCTAAGCCCATAAGGCAAGCTACCACACAGTCCAACATTCTAGTCACTGGAGGATCCATTGTGAGGCATACTGATGTCCCTCTTACCAAACTGAGGAAGGAGAAAGTTATGGTCATTTGCATATCCGGGACCAGTATCAGCCACATCACACACGCACACATATTCAGGTCATTGAGTCATACTGGTACTTGTGGTCCAGCCATAGTCCATGTGGGTGTGAACGATCTGAGATGCATCTCCCTAGACTCTACAAAGAGAGCCATCATGGAATTCTTGGAATATGCGTTATGAGCAAAATATGACTAATTTTAGTAAGAGGTTATTTTCTGTTGTCATTCTAAGGGGGTGCAGTGTTGTCATCATGGAAGGAAATGGTCAACAGACCACCCTGCTTTGCCAGGGATGATCTGCACCTCTCCCCTCTGGGCTTTAGACTATTGGTTAAAACATTGTCCTCCCCATAGTGCCTTTTTTTAGGCAATGCTAGACTTCCAATATAGCCAGTAAAAGCCAAAAAAATCTGAAAGTGGTACTGCTCAGTGCTAGGAGTCTAAACAAAAAAAAACTCACTCCTTAGAAGCTCTCTTCACCCTACAGAATGCTGGCTTCTGTGCAGTCACTGAGATGTGGTTTAAAACCATGGAGATCATACCAGTAGTGCAAAATTATAATGCTTTCCACACATTTAGACCAGCTGCTATAAAGACAGGGGCTAAAGATGGAGGTGTCTCGATTTACATCAAAATAAATATACCTCAAGACTAGGCAAACAGGACAATGCACTTGTGCTTCAAGTGCAAATTAACATAGGCAAAATCCAGTACCACTTACTTGCAAGCTATAAGTTCTCTGTCTGACCCAGGAAACCCATACCATGTATTTAAACTTCTTGGAAACACTTGCCATTCAACCCAATACCAAATTCATGGGTGACATAAATTACGCACTATTAACTGGGAATCCTATATGACACCAAACATGCAGCCACAGTGATTCCTGGATTTCGTAAACACAATATCCCTGGATTAGATTGTCAGTACACTAACCAGGGGTGTGACCATACTGGATCTGGTCCTCGCTAATATGGGAGAGTGCTACCCACCCCCTATTGTAATGTCTTTTCTGGTAAGATCAGACCACAAAATGAAGTAAAACTAAAACATGGAAACTGAGCTAAACAAGGAATTCAGAGGAACTACTCCAAGGCTAACTTCCTGCTGTTAAGTGATAACTTGGCAAAATTTCAAACCTCATAAACAATGTGAACACTGCCGCCTATGTGGAACTGTTCACAAAAACCCTATATAAGCATGTTAATAGCTGCCTAGAGGCATCTGTACCCACCAGGAAGAAGTACAGTACTAAATCAAAAAAGAGGCCACCCTGGAGAAATCACAGCATCAATAGGCTGTATAACAGAAGGAAGAAAATCATGGCAAAAATTGGGAGGTGCAGCACTCGGCTGGATAAAAGCAATCTCATCAGACTGGACAAACAGCTCAGAGGACAACTAAAGTCTACCAAAGCCAAATTTGAGGTGAGACTATTTCCACACTGAGGAATGTATTTGCTTGGAAACAGGTCTTTCACTAGAGCTGGTCAGATGTTATGATTTACTTGAACAAGAAGGCCTTGCTTTGCACCCATTCTTTCTATTTTGCCTGCTTTGGTGGATGTATTAAAAGATGCCTAATATGTCTGAATTCGATGTTGTCTTTTCAGTAAGTCTAAACTATTTGGTATTATCTGATCAGAAGCCAGCAACTTTTAGACTCTTGGGTCCAAGGCTTAGGCTCTTCCCTCTATCCATAATTCCCTCCCATCTTTACAGTTTCACATATCTCTTCTACCATTCATTAGACTCTGATACGACTTCTAAGGCTAGCATAATCTTTGACTGATGTCCTTCAAGGATGCATCTGCAGTCTTCACAAATGGGTTGTCCTGTCGTCAGGCAGCCCTTCGGTCGGCCGGATTCCAATGTCTGGGTCTGGCTTCGGCTGGTGTCGCACTTCACCCGACGTCATTGCGGCAGTTCTTCGGGTATAAAGGCATCAGCTGACGCCATTTTCCTCAGTCTTTCTTGTCGCGTGGCGCCCGAAGCAGAAGCTGTTCGCAAGTGCCGGTCGGTCAGATCCAGAGATTACTACTACCGAATATTACTTCGAAGACTTCTAAAAAGCTAAGTACCCCGTTGGGGACTCTTTCTTGCCTCAGCCGATGTCAGAGAAAGTGAATAACTGTTTATCTTGTGGGAAACAAATACCTCATAAAGATTTCCACTCCTATTGCATACATTGTTTAGGCCCAGACCACGACATAGCAGCTTGTCTAGCCTGTGCTTCTTTTAACCGACGGACGCTTAGACGTCAGTTGGAGTTTGCTGAACAGATTTTCGGCTCCGATTTTGCATATATTATGCCGTTGGATCCTCCGACTACGCAAAGTACCAAAAAACGCAAAGAAAAGGACCGACACTCGCGGTCCGCGGTTTCGGCCGAAACCACGGTTAAGCAAACCACGAGTGTCTCGGTTTTGGCCGAAACCGCGGTTAAGCAAACCACGAGTGTCTCGGTTTCGGCCGAAACCGAGCAAGCGGTTCTTTCTTCAGCCGAAATCATGCCTTCTACCGAGGCCTCTTCTAACCTGGTAGAAACGGCTTCTGAAATCCAACCTTCTGTTGCGGTTTCACAGGATTTATCAGATACCATTCCCCTGGATATTTCTACCCCTGCATGTGGAGCTGCTAGGCCTCCTGCAGCAATGTCTATTAAGGCCTTTGCCAGGGCTAAAGCAGCCAAAGCATCAAAAACGGTGCCTGCCAAGCCCCCCTCTCTCAGGCCCAGCACCAGCTCCCATATGCTTACTTTGGCTGAGGATCTCATCTCTTTAATTCGTGGAGCCCAGCCTCATCCAGACAGGGCCTCTCTCCCTCCTCCAGAAAAAAGGCCTAGAGCAGAGCCCCCTGAGCCAGTATCCACAGATGATTCCTCTGATGACTCAGAACATACAGACCCTCCTGAGGCTGCTTATTCTCCTTGCGAAGACTCTGATGCTGAGAGTCCATCCCTTCAGCCTCTCCTCCTGAGGAATTTTCCTTTGGGGAAACCTTGCATGCTATGAGGGAACAATTTCAGTGGCAGGGCCAAGATTTCTCAGACTCCAGAAAAAGGCTTAGGACCTTTCTACATTTGCCACAGCATAGGCCTTTAGCTATACCTCCAGTACTTTCTGTTGTTGATGATGCATTTAATGATGCTTGCACTGCCCTGATTCATTACCTCCGGCTCCTGCTAAGCCCGATAGGTTCTACAGGGTCCCGGACACTCATCACCATTTATATAAGGCTCCTTTTGCAGATCCAGAGACTATCTCCCAGGGTCCTAAAGCCGTAGCGGCTACTTCCACTAAAAACCCCCTCCCCTCTGAAAGGGAATCCAGGTCCTTAGAGAGATGGGGTAAAAAAGTATACACCTCTGCTACTTTGTCAGCTAGAGCTTTGAACTGCCAATTTCATATGATTCAATACCAAGAGTTTATGCTTAACCAGTTGACTAAAAAGCTGTCCTCTGAAGAATCTTTAGATAAGAAATATGTTCAAGAAATGGTACATAACATACAGCAGGTTAGTAACCATTCTTTAAAATGTGGCTATGATGCACTGGAGGCTTCCTTTAGATCAGCCATGACTGGCACAGTTATCAGGAGGCATGCATGGCTGAAAGAACAGGCATTACCAGACCATGTCAAATCAAAGCTTTTGGATGCACCTATGGACAAGGTCAGTTTATTTGGTACCCCAGCGCAACAGGTACTAAAAAAGATGGAAGAGAAAGCAAAATCTGTACAAACAGTGAAAGATTTCTTACAAGTTCAACCTCCAAGGTTCTGCAGGAACTGGCCCTCCAAGAATTGGTCCTTTCCAGACTCCTCTAGGGCACAAAGAGGCAGGAATAGGCACTCGAGAGGCAGAAACCAAACCAGGGGTGCCTACAGGGGACGCCAGTGGCAAGGTAACAACCAGCGAGGCACGGATGCAACCACCACCACTACAACAACTCATTCACAGTGACTTGGTGGCACCGCCTACCAGGGAACAACTAGAAGCACCCTTAGGCGGAAAGCTAACCTTATTTTCAAAGAACTGGCATTGCATCACAAGAGAAAAATGGATTTTGCAAACTATAGACCAAGGTTACAGGTTCCATTTCCATACTCTAGCAAGCAAAAGAGGAATGCCAAACCTGCCACCTACTCAAAGGACAGAAGCTCTAAAGCAAATATCTCAATTACTAAGAATGAGAGCTGTGGAAAAGGTACCACCTTTGGAGCAAGGAAAGGGATTTTACTCCAGACTCTTCCTGGTACCAAGAAAAGAAAACAAATGGAGGCCTATTCTAGACCTGTCCGCTTTAAACACATTCCTCATTGTTCCAAAATTCAAAATGCTGACCCTACAGCAGCTTCTTCCCATGCTGGGCAAGGAGTCTTGGCTGGTAACTCTAGATCTCAAGGAGGCATACCTGCACGTCCCCATAAGACCAATTTGCAGAAGATGCCTCAGATTTTTTGCAGGATCAGAGCATTATCAATTCTCAGCATTGCCCTTTGGCTTATCTACTGCGCCCAGAGTGTTCACGAAATGCCTGGCATCAGTAATCGCTCATTGCAGACTTCAGGGGATTCAAATCTATCCCTACCTGGACGACTGCCTGATACAAGCGGACAACAAAATAAAACTAGCAGAAGACCTACAAAGAGTCATTTACCTGCTGCAAGCCCTGGGATATACAGTCAATATAAAAAAGTCAAGGCTGATTCCATCCCAAAGAATAACCTTTCTGGGTGCAGAACTGGACACATCAAATCAAATGGCATCCCTAACTGCAGAAAAGAAAGAGCAGCTTCCTCTCTACTTCTTGGCATTAACAAAGCAGAACCATCTAACTGCAAGAAAAGTGCTGCAAGCTCTAGGCTTCATGGCATCCTGCATAATACTGGTTCCTCATGCCAGGCTGCATATGAGAAAGCTACAATGGTACCTAAAGAATTTGTGGTCTCAACACAAGCACAGCCTAGAAACCAAAATTCCAATGATTCCCTGCCTGAAGAAAGAGTTCCTATGGTGGGCTCAGGCCTGCCAATCAAACTCAGGATTGCCCTTCTGCAAAAGCCAACCAAAACAAACCATCACGACAGATGCCTCAGACCTCGGTTGGGGGGCACACATGCTGGACAGGTGCATTCAAGGCCTATGGGCTCAAGACCAGCTGCACCTGCACATAAATCTAAAGGAAATGATGGCAGTAAAATTGGCAGTCCAGGCCTTCAAACCTTTTCTCCAAGAAGGTCAGCTGATAAGGACAGACACCACAGTTATGTGGTACATCAACAAACAGGGAGGCACACACTCGTATCCTCTATGCCGGCTGGCACTGGACCTATGGGATGTGGCTCTGAGCTACAACATTCAGTTACAAGCAATTTATGTACCAGGGAAGGAAAACATTCTAGCAGACATATTAAGCAGAACTACCACAGATGCCCACGAATGGATGCTGCATCCGGACATCTTCAAAGCCATCACAAGAGAATGGGGATTACCACAAATAGACTTGATGTTCTTCGTCTTCCATTGCTGCAGTCCTGACTATTGGGTATAGTCCGCGTCCAGTCGGCCCGAATACCAGAGTATAAGGCTGGCGTCGGTCAGGCGCATTAGACTGACGCCAGTACGTCAGGGTACTACGCGCATGACCGACGCCATATCCTCAGTCTTTTGCCGCATGGTCCGATGCAGAAGCAGTTTTGCGAGTGCAGGTTGGCGTTCTGAAATATTTCAAACCGGAGTTTCAGACCGAAACAGAGTTGGCTAAGTACCCGTTGGGGAACATTTTGGTTTTTCTTGCCTCAGTATTTTACCGGATGTCAGAAAAGTGAATAACTGTATTTCTTGTGGGAAACAGATACCTCATAGGGATTATCATACCTTGTGTATACCTTGTTTAGGGCCTGAGCACGATGTTGTTGGTTGCCGCTCTTGTGCTAGGTTTAACAAACGCACTATTAAGAGGAGGTTAGACTGTGCCAGGTTAGTGTTTGGGAAGCGTTGCAATTATAAAATGCCGTCGGATGCTCACGCCGCCTCCAAGAAGCAAGGATAAAACAGTGAAGCCTAGGGTTGATGAACCGCAGTCCCGGACGTCGGTTCTTTAGAAGGCTCAGTGGAGCCGGAGGTTTTGCCAGGAGTTTCCATGGAGTCCCAGGCTGAAACTATACTATTACAGGATGTGCCCTCTCAGGAGGTAGGCCAGGTTGAGGGGGCTTCTCTGGTGACTGTTCTTCCCTCTCTTCCCAAGGTAGTTAGAGCCTCTCCTTCTGTTGCCAAAACTTCTTTGAGAGGTAGGCCTAGTTCAGCTTCAGTGGGGGCTTCTCCTAGCATTTCGGGTTCTGTACCTAAGAAACATATGCTTAAAATGGCAGAGGATTTGATTACTATGATTAGAGGTTCTATGCCCCCGCCTGATAAGAGGCCTAGGGTGGAACCAGAGTTTGATAGTTTTGAACAGTGTTCAGAGGCTTCAGAATCTTCTGTGGAAGATATGCAGGAGTATCCTACTTATTCTGATTCTGATGTGGATGATTCCACTCCTACAGCTTCTCCGCCTGAGGATTTCTCATTTTCAGAGACTCTGCATTCCATGAGGGAGCACTTTAAATGGGAAGGCCAGGATTACTCTGATTCCAGGAAAAGGCTTAGGGAATTCTTGTTTTTACCCCAGCATAGGCCTTTAGCTATTCCTCCTGTGTTGAATGTGGTGGAAGATGTTTTTGCAGAGGCTTCCCTGAACCCTGACTCTTTGCCTCCTGCTCCTGTTAAGCCTGATAGGTATTATAGGGTGCCCAAGCTCATAAATATTTGTTTAAGAGTCCTAGGGCGGACCCAGAAACAATTTCTCAAGGGCCTAAAGGTGTTAAGGCTTCTGTGGTTAAAAATCCTGTTCCCACTGATAAAGAGGCAAGGGCTTTGGATAGGTGGGGAAAGAAAGTGTATACTTCTTCCACTCTAGCCATGAGAGCATTGAATTGTCAGTTTCACATGCTAAAATATCAGAATTATCTCCTTTCACAATTGAAATCTAAGGTGGATGCTTTGGAAGGTATTGAGTGTAAAGAGTTGCTGGATTTGGTTCATGTGTCTGAACAAGTGGGTAAGCATTCTTTGCAATGTGGTTTTGATGCTGTACAGGCCTCCTCGAGGGTGGCTGCTACCAGTTCTGTTCTTCGCAGGCATGCCTGGTTGAAGGATCAGAATTTAGCTGAGCATGTTAAGACAAGGATTTTGGATGCTCCTTTACAGTCTGATGTGTTGTTTGGATCGCCTGTGGAAGCAGTTTTAAAGAAAATGGAGGACAAAGCTAAGTCTATGCAAACTGTTAAAGATTTTTTGCAGGTGCAGCCACCAAAGTTTAGTAGAAATTGGCCTGCTAAGGGGTGGACATATCCTGCTTATGATTCCCAGTCTAGGGGTAGGTCTAGACGTGGTAGGGGCAGGGCTCAAGGTTCTTTAGGCCTAGACAAGGGAGTTCACCTGCTCAGACTTCTGGTGAGGGCAGGGTCAGTCCTTTCGTAAACAGACCCAATGACCTGTCTTTTCAGCTGCCAACAGATTCCGCCTGGCAGCTCCTTTGGGAGGAAGACTGTCTCTTTTCAAAGAAAATTGGGATTTAATTACTCAAGACAAATGGATGCTGGATATCATTCACCACGGTTACAGATTTTATTTCCATACAATGTCCCCTTTCAAAGGCATGCCAGACGTTCCTCCTCCACAAAGAAAAGAGGCTCACAAGCAAGTTTCTCAGTTACTTCAGATAGGGGCCATTCAGCCAGTCCCTGTATCAGAAAGGGGCCTAGGATTTTATTCTCGCCTGTTCCTTGTACCAAAGAAGGGGAACACGTGGAGACCAATTTTGGATTTATCTCTCCTCAACACGTTTTTGGACATTCCCAAGTTCAAGATGTTGACGTTACAACAGCTTTTACCTCTGCTGGGCAAAGATCACTGGATGGTAACTTTAGATCTCAAGGAAGCTTACCTTCATGTGCCTATAAGGCTAAGTTGCAGGAAGTATCTGCGTTTCGGCTGGAAATTCTCATTATCAGTTCTCTGCATTGCCCTTTGGCTTATCTACTGCCCAGAGTATTCACAAAGGTTCTGGCTCCAGTGATAGCTTACTTCAGGCTTCTAGGAATTCAAATCTATCCTTACTTGGACGACTGCCTGATTCTGGCTCAAGAAAAGGAAGACCTTCTACAGCATCTGGAATATGTTATAGCAGTGCTAAGATGCCTAGGGTATTCTGTGAACGAAATAAAGTCCAGTCTAGTACCCTCTCAGGACATGTGCTTTCTGGGTGTGAGACTGAATACAGCAGCCCAGATGGCCTTTTTAACCCCGGACAAACAAAAGAGTCTGTCACTTTACTTCCATGTGTATGCCTTTCCACCTCTGCCTCTTCTTCCAAAGGTGCTATTAAAGGTCAGACAAGACAGGCCAAGGATGATTTTGATAGCTCCAGATTGGCCTCGACAACATTGGTACCCACTACTACGGAGTCTGGTACAGAAGCCTCCATGGCCTTTACCTCTGATTCCTCATCTGTTATCTCAGAAGGACGGTCATCTGCTCAATGTCAAGCTTCATTCTCTTCATCTAACAGCCTGGCATATTCTGTGTTGAAACACAACAGGTCTCAACTTCCTCAACAAGTTTTAAATGTGATTATGGAAGCTAGAAGACCTAGTACAAGGAGAGTGTACGCAGAAAAATGGAAGAGATTTTTATTTTGGAGTACAGCAAAGAATTTGGAGATTTCTGAGCCTAATTTGAGTGTGGCTCTTCAATATCTTACTGAGTTATTGGACAAAGGTTTGTCCTTCTCTTCCATTAAGATTCATGCTGCAGCAATTTCAGCTCACTATGATTGTGACCCACCTTTGTTTTCGCATCCTTTGTTCAAGCAGTTTCTTAGAGGGCAAAGAATATAAGACCCCCACGAGAGCTCCTACTCCTGCTTGGGATCTCAATTTTGTGTTGGAAAAACTTACTCTACAACCTTTTGAGCCTGCAGCTACTGCTGAATTGAAATACTTGTCATGGAAGACTGCTTTTCTGTTGGCTATTACTTCTGCAAGAAGGGTGTCTGAGTTGCAGGCCCTTATGGCAGTAGAGCCCTTTTGATTTTCCATAAGGATAGGGTATCATTACGCACTAATCCTTCCTTTATGCCTAAGGTGGTTTCTAGTGTGGCTTTAAACCAAACTATTCATTTGCCTACGTTTTATGCAGATCCTCAAAATAAAGGGAAAAGATTTTGCACACTTTAGATGTACACAGGCAATTGCGTTATTATTTAAGCAGAACTAAGGATTTTAGGCAGTCCCAGCAGTTGTTTGTTTCTTTTGCTTTGAGTTCACAGGGCAAGCCTGTGTCAAAACAAACTATTTCTAGGTGGATTGGCTTTTGCATTGCATTTTGTTATTCCCATCATGGCAAGGAGATTCCAGCTGGGATTAGGCCTCATTCCACTAGGGCTACTGCCACTTCAACAGCATTTCTAAGGGGTGGCAACTAAGGATATTTTGGAAGCAGCTACTTGGAGTTCAGTGCATACTTTCTCTAAGCATTATCACCTTCCTATCTACTCTAAGTCTAGGGCTGGTTTTGCCACAGCTGTTTTGCAAGGCATGTTGTCAGCTCCTACTTCTTTATGATTTGCCAGCCTCCCTTACCTCTGCTTTGGGATTCTACCCAATAGTCAGGACTGCAGCAATGGAAGACGAAGAACATAGTACAGTTTTGTACCTACCATAAATGTAGATGTTCGAGGATTCCATTGCTGCAGTCCAATTTACCTCCCTCCTTCCCTCTGTATTTAGGGGTGGTTGTGTAGGTGAGTTTACATGCTTATATTTTTGTATATATTGTTGTATATATTGTACATGTTTTTGGTGCAGGTTTTTTGGGACTTGTCTTTTTAAGGTCTTCTGACATCTGGGGCAAGAAAAGACTGAGGATATGACGTCGGTCATGCGCATTAGTACCCTGACGTACTGACGTCAGTCTAATGCGCCCTGACCGACGTCAGCCTTATACTCTGGTATTCGGGCCGACTGGACGCGGACTATACCCAATAGTCAGGACTGCAGCAATGGAATCCTCGAACATCTACATTTATGGTAGGTACAAAACTGTACTTTTGCATACCCACTCAATCACCAGCTAAAGAAATTCTGCACAAGGACGTACCACCCACTTGCTTGGAAGGTGGACTCCCTATCTTTCAGTTGGAAAAACCTGATAGCATACGCATTCCCACCACTTCCTTTAATGCACAAGGTGCTTCTGAAGATCAAAGAGGAACATCCGAGGATCATTCTGATAGCTCCAGACTGGCCAAGACAACATTGGTATCCATTGCTGAGGAGCATGTCCCGGGAACAAATATGGACACTGCCCCTGATCCCATTACTGTTAACACAGAACAACTTCAACATCCTGCATCCAAACCTGAAAACTCTGCAGCTAACTGCCTGGAACATTACATGACAACAATTAACCCAAATTTATCCCAAAGGGTTAAGGACATAATCCTGGAGGCTCGAAGACCTTCAACAAGAAAGAATTATGCAGCAAAATGGAAAAGATATCTCACTTGAGTACTGCAAAGGGGCAAGAAGTGACACTGGTGAACATAGCCAACATCCTGGAGTACTTGGCAGAGCTCTTCCATACAGGCCTGTCCTACTCTTCCATCAAGATACATGCCTCAGCTATTTCAGCAGAATACAGCTTGGATCCTCCTGTCTTCTCGCATCCTCTGCCCAGACAGTTTCTGAGAGGAATTAAAAATGTGAAACCTCCCCGGAAACCTCCATTACCAGCATGGGACTTGAACTTTGTACTAGAAAAATTGACACTTCCCCTTTCAACCAGCAGCAACAGCAGAATTACAATACTTATCCTGAAGACTGCATTCCTGCTGGCAATAACTTCAGCAAGAAGGGTCTCTGAACTACAGGCATTAATGGCAGTGCAACCCTTCCTGATCTTCCATCAAGATAGAGTGTCCATGAGAACAAATCCTACATTTATGCCTAAGGTGGTATCCAGAGTCTCTTTAAATCAGGCTATCCACCTTCCTACATTCTTCCCCAACCCACAGAACAGGGAGAAAGGCTACTACATACCTTGGATGTGCATAGACAATTACGCTACTACCTGGACAGGACAAAACCAATAGAAAAACTGACCAGCTTCTGGTAGCATATGCAACAGGGAAGGAAGGAAAACCAATTTCAAAACAGACAATCTCCAAATGGATAGGAAATTGCATTAGATTTTGTTACTCCTATCATGGAAAGAAAACTCCAGAGAACATCAGGCCTCACTCCACAAGGGCTACAGCCACTACCACAGCTTTCTTACGAGGAGTGGCTACCAAGGACATTATAGAGGCTGCTACTTGGACCTCCGTGCATACATTTGCCAAGCATTATAATTTACCTTTATACTCTAGATCCCGAGCTGGTTTTGCCACTGCTGTTTTGCAACCCATCCTAACTACACCATAATCTCTACTCATTCCTCCTCCCCTAGTTTAGCTATGGTATTCTACCCATTTGTGAAGACTGCAGATGCATCCTTGAAGGACATAGTACAGTTTTGTACCTACCATAAATGTAGATGTCCGATAGGAATGCATCTGCAGTCAGGATTACCCTCCCTCCTTCCCCTCTGAGGTACTCCTAGGGTATTTGCCAACCTTCAGCTAGCTTGGGGGGATCTATTATGGTGTAATTGTTTGTATATATGTACATACATGCTTATTTTGTGTGTTTGCTCTCTACTATTTGGAAACTTTGGCATTTATCCAAATTTAGCCATCCAAGAGGGCACCTGGGGCAAGAAACACTGAGGAAAATGGCGTCGGCTGATGCCTTTATACCCGAAGAACTGCCGCAATGACGTTGGGTGAAGTGCGACACCAGCCGAAGCCAGACCCAGACTTTGGAATCCGGCCGACCGAAGGGCTGCCTGACGACAGGACAACCCATTTGTGAAGACTGCAGATGCATTCCTATCGGACATCTACATTTATGGTAGGTACAAAACTGTACTTTCTTGAGAGAAATCTCCTATTTCTTCGCATTTTGAGTATTTAGGTTAGCGTTGTCATATCACAGCAAGAGGTTCTCCGGTTCGATTCTCGGCTGGAGCGTTTTTGTATGGAGTCTGAATGTCCTCCTCGCGGTTGAGTGACATTTAAAGACATGCAGATAGGTGCGTGCGTGAATGGGTGTGCCTTCTTTGAAGGTTGGGCGTTGGCTTGGTACCTCGGCACCGTAAAAGTCCACTGCCAATCATTAGCAGGCCAGAGTTCCGCTGTGGTGACCTGTAACTGGGAAAAGCCGAACGACATTAGTTTAGTAACTTTAGTGACAGTTTTCTCTCTTGGATCTTGTTAATATTGATTTTTTTGCAGTGCTATATCTCGTCAGTGTGCTGTAGGTATTTTTCCTGACTTCCTTTCCTGTAGCTAAAATGTTTTTAATAGATATTAGCAGTTAATAATAATATTTTTGTAGCATTATGCTTTTCTGATTATGACAGTAGATAATGTGATATTGGCCATTAGGGTCTGTTTTCTTGTTTGCTACACTTAGTAGGTAAGTTGTGATCCATTGTCGTCTATTTTTGTTCATTTCAACTATGGATGTTTGGATTCAAACTCGGTACTGGCTCTGAAGCTTCTCAGTTAACAGGGTCTGAGTCCTTCCCTACCCATAATTCCTCCAGTCTACCCTGTACCTCAGATCTCGTTTGCCTCCTGAAGAATTCAGTTGCATCTACAAGGGCTTGTCGTATCAATTTACTTTTCTTGTGATATTTTTGTGTTATTGTATACTTCTCCCTTTACCAAGATTTGTTTTCTCTGCAGCTTAGGTGTAGGTTTAAGGTTAGAATTATATTTAGAGTTAAAATTAGATTTTAGTACATTTGACCGTTAGGAGTTATTACAAGGTATTACAGTTTGTGAGGTAGTGTGCTTTCCCATATTGTAGGCATTAGACAGTATTTTTTATAGGTTTTTAGAATAGTATGTTGTCTAAACATGATATATATAATCTTTAGTATTGTGTGTTCATAGGTGTTTACTAGGCTAATGACCACAAGGGCCTTTTTAAGCCTAGCCATGCATCCCAAATCTCTGACAAGTTCTGATACCCTTGACAAGTGTAAGCATGGGCTTAGATGTCCTTCATGGATGCATCTGCAGTCATAACAACTGGGCTGACCTGTCGTCAGGCAGCCCTTCAGTCGGCCGGATTCCAAAGTCCGGGTCCGGCTTCGGCTGATGTCGCACTTCACCCGACGTCATCTCTGTTGGTCCTCGGGTATAAAGGCATTGGCCGACGCCATTTTCCCCAGTCTTTCTTGCCGCGTGGCGCCCGAAGCAGAAGCTGTCAGTTGAAAACTACGATAGCATCGCGTTCCACTTCACTTTATTTTGCAAGGTACTTCTGAAGATCAAGGAACATCGAGATCATTCTGATAGCTCAGACTGGCAAGACAACATTGTTATCCATTGCTGAGGCATGTCGGGAACTTAAATATGGGCTGCCCCAAATCCCTTCTGTGTGCGCACGAACAACTTCAACATCACCATCCGACCTACAGACTCTGCATGCTTGCCTGGGGCCTTCACAGCCATAGTAACAAATTTATCCCAAGGTTAAGGACGCAATCACGGAACCGAGGCCTTCAGCAAGAAAATTAACGCAACAAAATTGGAAAGAATGTCCTCGCCAGTACTGCAAAGGGGCGAAGTGGCACTGGTGAGCCGCCAAAGCATCACTAAATTGCCAGCGGGACTCTTCCGCCTGGGCCTGTCCTACTCTTCCATCAAGATACATGCCTCCGGCTATTTCAGCAGGGGAATACGGCCGGATCCGCCTATCTTCTCGCATCACTACCCAGACAGTTCTAGGAGAATTAAAATGTAGAAACCTCTGAAACCTCCATTACCAGCATAGGACTTGAACTTTGTACTAGAAAAATTATGACACTTCCCCTTTCAAGACCAGCTGGCAACAGCAGAGATTACAATACTTATCTGGAAGACTGCGACCTGCTGTAGCCAACTTCAGCCGGAAGATTCTGAACTACACCACAGCGACGTAATGGCGTTAACCGCCTGATCTTCATCAGATAGAGTGTCGCAGAACCGATCCTGCATTTGCTGGGTGGCGTCAGGTCTCTAAAGTCAGGCTATCCACCTTCAATTCTTTAACCCACAGGAACAGGGAGAAAACACTACATACTGTGGATGGTGCATAAACGGGTCGCTACTACCTGGACAGGACAAAACCCAATGAAAAAACTGTGTAACTTCTAGGTAGCATACAACAGAAAGAAGGAAAACCAATTTCAAAACAGACAATACTGGATAGGAAATTGCATTGGATTTTTGTTACTCCTATCATGGAAAGAAAACTCCAGAACATCAGGCCCTCACTCCACAGGGCTACAGCCACTACCGCTTTCTACAGGAGTGGCTACCAAAAGGACGATATAGAGGCTACTGCAGACCTCTGCATTTACCCAAAACACTATAATTTTTAACTATACTCTGAATCCCATTGGTTTGCCACTGCTGTTTTGAGATCTAACTTCATAATCTACTCATTCCCTCCTCCCTGGTTTGCTTATAGTATTCTACATTTAAACACAAAGAGACTATGGAATCCCTTCCTTGACCATAGTGATTTGTACCTACCATAAATGTGGATGTCAGTAGAATGCATCTGCAGTCAAATCTCCTCCTTCCCTCAAATTACTCCTGGAGTGTTTGCCAACCTTCAGCTAGCTTGGGGGGATCTGTTATAGATTATAGTGTTTGTATATAATGCATACATGCTTATTTTTGTGTTGCCTCTCTACTATTTGGAAACTTTGGCATTTATCAAGTTGAAAGCATAGAAGGCACCTGGGGCAAAACACTGGGGAAAATGAAAGTATTAACGCTATACCGAAAGAACTACGCCAATAGCGTTGGGTGATCACGACACCGAAGCCAGACCCAGACTTTGGAATCGGCCGACCGAAGGGCTGCCTGGCGGTGACAGGACAACTTCGGTACCAGAAAGCTGGATGCATTTCCTCGGACATCTACATTTATAGTAGGTACAAACTGTACTTTCTTGAGAGAAATCTCTGTTTCTTCCCTTTTAGTATTTGAGTTAGCGATTGTCATATCACATGAGAGTTCTCAGTTCCGATTCTCGGCTGGGCGTTTTTTGTATAGATCAAGATATCCTCCCTCGCTGATTAAGTGACATTCAAGACATGCAGATAGGTCGTCGTGAATGGGTATGCCTTCTTTGAGAGTTACAGGCGTTAACTTGAGCCTCGGCTTGGCATAGAATGCCAATCATTAGCAGGCCAGAGTTCGCTGGTGACCTGTAACTGGGAAAACCCGACGACATTAGTTTAGTAACTTTGTTGACAGTTTTCTCTCGCTGGATCTTGTTAATATTAAATTTTTTTTGCGGTACTGCCTCTAGGTCAATTAATGCTGTGATATTTTTCTGACTTCCTTTCACTGTAGCTAAAATGTTTTTAATAGATGTGTAGTTAATGTCATATTTTTGTAGCATTGTAAGCTTTTCTGATTATGACAGTGATAATGTGATATTATGCATTGGTCTGTTTTCTTGTTTACTACACTTAGTAAGGTAAATTATGATCCATTATAAATCTATTTTTATTCATTCAACTAGATATTTGGGTAAACTTCGTACTATGCTCTAAACTTCTGTAGTGCAAGGTACAAGTCCTTCCCACCACCATTCCCTCAGCTCCCTCAATCCATTGCCTCAAAAATTATTACATCTAAAAAACTTATCATATCATTGGCGGTGTGGTGGGGGTGGGCGCGTGGCGGTGCCGGGCGCGGGCACGTGGCGGCGGCTTTCACCTTCTCTATTCCTACCTTCCTTCTTATATGCTGCCTATCCTTTCTTCAGCAGGGCTTCCGCCGTTCACTCGCCGCGGTGATCATCACTTCATCTCTTCTGGTGGCGCGTGCCGCCGGCGGGCGCGGGACAACTAAGCAACTCTGGCAATTATACGCGGACGGAGACGGACGGCGTAGCGTTGTCCGTTTTGCGCCGGCGCGGGCGCCATGCGCGTGCGCTCCTGCCTCCCTGCGGGCAGTGCGCCGGCGGTCGGTGGCGTGGTATTCATCCTGTTTGTGGCGGGCTTCCTTCATCCTTCTTCTTCGGATGTTCAGCAATTTGGGTGGCGGGCGGGCGGGCGGTGACACCCTGCTGTCAGACGGTGACGCGGCAGGGCGGTGGTTGCGGGCGCGGGTCAAAACCATTCCACCACCACAATCAAAAGCCTGTCTGTCGAGGCAGGCCTGCTTCATCTCAGGCGGGGTTTGCCAGGTAAAACTATTCAACCTATCGCGGGTGGTGCGGGTTGGGTGGTGCCGTTGCTGGCGCGGGCGGCGGGTGGTGGCGCTCCGGTCGTGCGGTGGTGAACGCGGCAGGGTAACGGTCGCGGTTGGCGCAAACCGCCGCTTCTGGCCAAGCCTAAAATTATAAATCCTTACAATCACAGCTAAAGCAAAATCCTAATTCCATACGCCCAAAACAGGAGTTCTATGAGTGAAACAGGCATGCCAGACAAACCCAGGCCCTTTGCCGATATCAAGCAAGCAGACCACATCACAACAGGCAGCTGGACCTGGGATGGAGGCCCCTGCTGGGACAAATCGTGGGGACATGGACACGGACAACCCTGCACATCAACTAAAAAGTACGGCGAAAGTGAGCTGGCAATCAAAGTTCAGACCATTTCTCAAAAGAGGGCCAGTTGATGATAAGGACCAGACCTTCCTGAGTATGTGACATCAACAAGCAGGAGGCACTCCATTCATACCCCTATGCAGAATGACTTTGGAGCTGTGGAACCTGGCACTCAGCTACAACATCCAGATTACAGGCAATATTTGTACCGGAAAGAAAAATATTCCTATGAACATATTAAGCAGAACCACATCGGATGCCCACGAATGGAAACTGCACCGGACATTTCAGACCATCTCAAAAAGAATAGGGGAATGCCTCAGATAAACCCTCTTGCATCTCCTCTCAATCCACCAGCTCAAAATTCTGCACAGGACATTACACCCACACTGGCATGGAAAGAGTGGTTAAACCCTCCTTCATGGAAGAGCCTGACCGCTGCAAATTTCCCTCTTCCCTTGATACACAAAGTATTACTAAAATCAAGGAAGAGCGTCCAAGGATAATCTGATAGCTCAAACTGGCCCAAGAGAACACTGGGTACCCCACTGTGAGGAGCCATGTCTCAGAACAATATGTGTCCCAGTGCCTTGTGATGCTAACTCAGAACCAACTACAGCATCCTTCATCAGAGCCTAAAGCGTTACAACTGACTGCATGGAGACTTCACATAGCAACAGCCCAACCCAGAACTTTCTCAAAGAGTTGAGCATTATTCTTGAAGCCATAGACCTTCAGCAAGAAGAAATTTAATGCTGGAAAATGGAAAAGGTTTGTCATTTGGAGTACTGGAAGAGGAAAAGATGTCAAACATACAGATATGCCTAACATTCTAAATTATCTGGCTTGAACTTTACTTCATTCAGAGCCTGTCCTGCCTCCTCATCAAGAATACATGCACTCAGCTATTTAAGCCAGGAGATACAGCTTTGATTTTTCTGTTTTCACCCTTTATCAGGCAGTTCACTCAGAGAATCAAAGAATGTAAAACCTCCAAAACCACCATTACTGCCCAAAAGCTTGGGACTTAAACTTTGTGCTAGAAAAAGTTGAGCACTATCACCCTTTACGGGCAACAGCAACAGCAGACCTCTTCGCACTGTCCATGAAACTGCTTTCCTACTGGCGAATTACTTCCCAGCAAGGAGGGTTTCTGAACTACAGGCCTTAATGGCAGTACAACCCTTCCTAATCTTCACCTTTTACAGATACGATGTCATCGCAAGGACTAATCTACATTTATGCCTGAAAGGTGGTATCAAGAGTGTGTCTTCGCTCAAACGGCAATCCCACCTACCTACCTTCTTTCCCCAACCACAAAACAGAGAAAGAATACTGCATACCTTGGATGTACATGAACGGCTCTGCGCTACTACTTGGACCAGAACAAAAATAGCAGCTTGAAAGACTGACCCAGCACTGCAGCCCTGTATTGTGACCAGGAAGGAAAGGAAAAGCTATTTCTAAACCAGACAATCTCCAAATGGATAGGAAATTGCATCGATTCTGTTACTCCTTCCATGGAAAGCCAATTTCACAGGAACAGCAAGACCTCATTCTACAAGGGCAGCAGCCACTACCACAGCCTTCTTCACGCGGGGTGGCAACCAAAGACATTATTGGCTGACTGCGCAGACCTCCGTGCACACATTTTGCCAAGCATTATAATTTGCCTCTATATTCCAGATCCCGAGCAGGGTTTACCACTGCTGTACTGCAAAGAGGATCCCTAAACGCACTGAATACTGGTTTTATCCTCCTCTCCCTGATTGGCTACTTGGTATTCTACCCAGTTGTTATGACTGCAGATGCATCCATGAAGGACATAGTACAGTTTTGTACCCTACTACCATAGAAATGTAGATGTCGAACTGGATAGCATCTGCAGATCGAATCTCCTCTTCCCTCTAACTCTTAATTTACTCCTAGGGTGTTTACCCTTCTAATAGCTAGCGCTGAGAAGTCTTTATATGAGTATATTTATTTGTATCTCTTACCACACCTACTTATTTTATGTGCCTCTATTTTTTGGAAACATTGGCATCTATCAAATTTATCAGAGCTACTAGCATCTGGGGATAAAAACACTGAGGAAAATGGGCGTCAGCTATACCCGAGGACCAACAGAGATGGCGTCGGGTGCGATACGTATCAGGCGACCGGACCGGACTTTGGAATCCGGCCGACTGAAGGGCTGCCTGGCGACCAGGACAGTTAATGCTGTTGCAAGATGCCTATCCGGATTCGGACATCACATTTATCGTGGGTACCAAAACTGTGCTACTGGTGATGTATTGGTTACTTATGAATGTACCAATATGTCAGACAGGGTTTACAAAAGTGTTCTGAATGTGGACACAAGCTTT
>NC_056741.1:388533268-388543268 GCF_019279795.1 Protopterus annectens | reverse complement strand
AAGGTGGAGTCGTTGCTGATGAGCTTGGACAATCTGATGAATTGGCCACGCACCACGTTCTTTTATGGATTTACAACTGTGCAAGTGAATATAATGTGTTTTCTCTCTCTCTCTGACTTTTGACTCCCCCATACCCCCTACACACATGCTCCCACTCTCTCTCTGACTTTTGACTCCCCCATAACCCCTACACACATGCTCCCAATCACCAGGCTAGCCCCCGCTGACCCCACCAACTATACCCCCTGGTCTCACATTTTCACGCAGCCATTCAAGGGGTGATACCATCCAAACCAGCCCACGGGTGGTACCATCTGCACTGACAGTCTTCTGGGGGACACTGTTATTCATAGGCTCCTTGTCATGGGCGGCCCCCTAACAGCCCCCCCTCAAGTCCACACCGCATTCCTCCCACTCCCCCATCAGGTGGCATACCCACACATTTCTCTACACACACACCGATAACAAAGCATAGTAGGACTCTCTACCTGACTCCTCTACCTTCCTCCCTTCCCTTCTTTACTTACCTTTGGAGGCAAAGACTCATATATTACGTGTTTATATTAGAATCATCACAGCATGACTGTCATCCTTCCCGGTTCCGCCATAAAATTTTTTATTTTTTTTTTTTTTGCACACAATCCCTTTTTGCACACGATCACTTTTTTTCTACACGATCCCTTTTTTTCTACACGATACCTTTTTGCACACATTCCCTTTTAGTATGCACACGGCACCACAAGGCTATTACTGTCTGACCAATTTACCTTATGTAACTGCAATTGTAATGTTAATGAAAATGCACACAGCACCCTGCTTGTTCACACTTTACTATTGGAAAGGAGCTGTTGTTAATTTAAATGGCCTGCTAGAACTAAAGTATATAAAGGAAGTGAAAATGGTTGCTCATACTTATGAAACCTGTCTTTCTGGAGAAGTCTTGATAATAAATAAGACGAAAGCGCTAAAGTTCTACAAGAGTTGTTGGTGTTATTTACTATTTTATTGAATGCTTTTATTGTCACGTAGTTCATTTCTTAGTTAAAATTTCTTCTCTTCGTTCAATTTTTTTGAGTGCGGTTAATTTTAGATGTGATAGTGTTCAATCTCGCCGTTTGTTCTTACACATGGGTTCGGAGCCGATCCTCGGCTCCGTGCCGGCCTCTTGCAAGCTCTGCATCGAGAAGAAGCTCGAGACAATCTAATACCCACAATCCCCCTCTGCCTTTACCTCAGATCTAGTTTGCCGCTGCTGCATACGCATCGTTGGGAGCTAGCTCGAGAGTTTCTAAGCTAAGATATAACTTTTTTTTGTTGTATTTTATTAAGAATTCTATTCTAGTTGATATTATCTGTATTAACAAGTGGTTCCGTAATTCCTTGGTACCGTTAACCTTATTTTCGGTATTTTTGTATCTGGGCCTACACCCTTCACATCTACCATATTGAGACAAATTTAACCGGATTTGACATTTACCTGATTGTGACTTTTTTTCTCGGATTGACTGTGTTTTTCTGTAGTTATATATTGTTCTACTATGTCGGAGAAAGCAAAGTCTGGTTTCAAACGTTGTCAGTGTGGCCAAAAAATGTTGGTCACTGACAACCACAGTTCCTGCGTTTACTGCCTTGGCCCTCTCCACTTACAAGAGGATTGCTCCATCTGTCACTCTTTTAGTGGGAGGGTCATGACAGATAGGCGCAGGAAACTGATGGACAGAGGTCTACTGAAACCGGCTTTCCAAGAGGCTTTGGATGCTTCTGACCAGGCATCGAAGTCCTCTAAGGAATCGAAGACGTCGGAGCCTAAGTCATCGGCTCCGAGCTCTTCTTCAAAGGTTAGATCACCGGTTCCACAGACTTCGGGGCCGAGTGTTCAACTGGTGTCGGTTCCTGAGCCTCGAGTCTTGGAACGGTGATGGAACTCCCTCCGGCCATATTGAGGTCGGCTCCGTCTTGGTTCCTTCGACCCGTTCTTCCTCCAAACTCGGATGTCGATGTGGATCGCGTGGTGCAGAAGTTGTTGGAGCATTCGGCCCTCTCTAAACTTATTTCGGTTTCCACCCAGTTGGTGTCGAAACTTGAAGGCCTTCCTGTATCTCCATCCATTCCTCCTCCGAGACCGATTCAGTCTTTGGAGCGGAAGAGGCTGATCTGCTGATTGTGGAGCCCTCGGGTCCAGAACCGTCTTTTCTCGGTCTGTTCCCTCACCTCGATTCCGTCGGACCGGTGCGGAGTCTCTGAGCCGGCGGTCTGTTCTTGGTTCGGGGCGAGTCGAACCGGCGTCGGTTCCGACTCTCCCCCTCGGGGCCTCGGCGCGGATCGATTTGGCTCCGTCCTCGGGGTCGATGCCTTCGGTGCCCGTGTTGGGGATTCTTCCCATTTCTTGAACCGGGGACTCTTCGATGCGGGACCGGGGCGTTCGACCTGATGAGGAAGGTGTTGTCTACCCAGACAACCACATTAGTGGAAGCAGTTTCTCCGCCCCATAAAGGGCCTTTGTCTTCATCTGCACGCACGGGCACATCCAAGCGTCGGGCACCAGTGCCTCAGCCACCCCTGGAGGTGCCCCTCTTCCTCCGAGGCTTCTTGGATGCTCCCCGAGGAAGTCCCTAGGAAGAGACTGTGTAAGAGGAGACACTTGGATTCTCCACAGGAATCCTTGACATCTGATACTGACTTAGATGAGTCAGAGGGTCCCCTAAGTCACCTTCAGAAGATGTCTCTTTTTCAGACATTTGGAGATCCTGAAACAGAGAGGTGACTGGCAGTCCCTTCCCCTTCTGAGGATGAGTCAGTTCTGCTGAAGGCATTTGGTGCTCGCCCTTCCTCCTCCTGGGTCATTCCGCCCTTGGCGAACTAATGGAACTTATTGCTCTCGAAGGTGGGAGACTCTGACACAGTGGAACCTGTTCCAAGAAAACCGAACAAGTACATCACAGCACCTCAGGATAAGTCCTACCTTACAAAGGAGTTCCAGTAGAGCTATGGTGGTGGCTGCAGCCGAAAAAGGAGATGTCGGAGTCTTCTTCTGTCCATCCGCCTAATAAAGATTCTAGGACGATGGATAGATATGGGAAGCGCATTTTAGTTCAGCGGCTTTTTCCATGCGGTCCCTGAACTATTTGACCCATTTTACACGTCTGCAGAGGGATCTAGTCAAAGAGTTGGGAGATACCCTCCAGGGTACTACAGATGCAGCTGTCTCAGAGAAAGTGACAGCGCAACTTAATACCCTAACATCGATTGTTAACTTCGTCCATGAGGCTGATTTCTTACGCGGCCGAAGGTTCGAGTAGGGCAGCAACTTCAGCGATTGCTCTTCGTGAACAATCCTGGATGCGCCTATGCTCCTTTGGCGGAAGCCTTCAAGTCTTCCTTTACAAACGCCCCATTTGACGGTGCCACTCTTTTTGGCCCCAAGGTAAAGGAGACCCTTACCGGTGTGAACAAGAGGGAAAGACTCTGTCTGCTGTTGGAGTCCATTTTCCACCCCAACCAGACCGTACCCCAAAGGGCAACGCGGTGGGAAAATGTGGTTCGAAAACCCCAAGGGTCTTTCTCAGGCACACAGGGTGATGCCCCTCTAGAGGCAGAGGTGGAAGGCGCCGCCTGGCGGCAGAGGTCCGCAACATCAAGGTGACAGGGAAACACTCCCTGGTAAACCTTTCCAGCACTCCTGAGAGGAGGCCCGACTGTCCTGCTCTGGAGGCAGTCGGGGTCGCTAGCTTTATACCCTCAGGCCTGGCAAGATATAACTACAGACAAGTGGGTAAAAGCGTAGTTACCAGAGGTTACTCCATACCCTTCCTATCCTATCCCATTCCAAAGAAAAGACTCCCAGATGTACCGCCCCATCTGCGAGAGCTAGCAGCTTTAGAAATTTCAAAGCTGCTAGAAAAAGTCATCCAGCCAGTCCCAGCGGACCAGCAAGGATTCGGGACTTACTCAAGGTTCTTTTAGTTCCAAAGAAAACAGGGGACTGGAGGCCCATTCTAGACCTAAGCTACCTCAATACTTTCATCAAGAAAGAAAAGTTCGAATGGTCACGCTTCAATCGATCCTTCCATTCTTACAGAAGGACGAGTGGATGTGCTCAATAGATCTAGAGGATGCATACTACCACATCAAAATGGCCAGGGCATCCAGAGATCATTTGCGCTTCCGGCTGGGAGCCAGTCACTTTCAATTTCGAGCCCTGCCCTTTGGTCTGACCTCAGCCCCCAGGGTCTTCACCAAATGTATGGCAGTGGTAGCGTCTCACTTGAGGCGTCAGGGATTCCAGGTGTTTCCGTATCTGGACGACTGGCTCCTTTCGGCCACCACCCGGCGTCAACTACTGCAGGCCAGAGACTATGTTCTTCAACTGTGTGTTCACCTAGGGATCTCCATAAATTTCGGAAAATCCTTACTTCAGCCATCACAAAATATCTTGTTCATAGGAGCAGAGTTAAACACACGTCAATTAATTCTGAGGCTTCCCCCAGAAAGGATATTATCACTGCAGACTCACATACGTCTTCTACTCTTGTCAAGGAAATCTCCTGCAAAACTGGTACTGAAGGTGTTGGGCCTCATGTCAGCCTCCCTTATTGCAATTCCCCTGGGAAGGCTGCACATGAGAGTCCTACAATGGCTACTGTTTGCTCAATGGTCATTTCAACAACTACCTCTAACACACGAGATTCTTATAACAAAGACTTGCAAAACAGATCTAAACTGGTGGCTTCAAACGTGCAACCTTTCCCAGGGGAGGCCGTTTGTACTACCCACGCCCACAGTTACGGTGACCACGGACGCTTCCCTGATAGGGTGGGGGGGGCATCTTTCAGGGACAGACAGTCCAAGGCGAATGGACCAATTTGGAGTACAATCTGCACATCAATGTTCTAGAGTTGAGGGCAGTGTTTCTAGCGTTGCAACACTTTGCTCCCCTTCTTCCTCTAGGGACTATTGCAGTTCAGACGGACAACATGTCGGTAGTCTGGTACATAAACAAACAAGGGGGAACCAAGTCCTATCAACTATGCAGAGAGGCCATGAGAATTTGGCAGTGGGCGGAGTCCACGGGTCGCTTTCTAATAGCAACGCACATCCCGGGTCATCCAACGTCATAGCCGACAGGCTGAGCAGAGCAATTCTGTTACCGCACGAGTGGTCTCTAAAACAGTCAGTGGCGAAAAGGATTTTTCGCACGTGGGGCCAGCCTTCCTGCGACCTGTTTGCGTCTCCAATGAATGCCAAATGCAGGAGCTACTTTGCCCTATTACCCCCTCCAGGGGAAGTCCCCAGGGACGCACTGGTTTACGATTGGCCCCCGGGACTCCTATATGCATTTCCCCCATTTCCTCTGATATTGAAGTTTCTCCAGAAAGCCAGGAACCTACACAGGACGATAATCCTCATTGCTCCATTCTGGCCTCGTCAAATTTGGTTTCCCTTTCTAAAAATACACTGCATTCGGGGACCCTGGATTCTGGACCCAGAGCCAGATCTATTGACTCACTCGTCAGGGGTTCCCCATCCAGCTCCTGTCACTCCATCTAGCAGCTTGGCTGCTCCAATTCCCAACTTAGCCAGGTCTGATCTTTTGTCACAAGCGGTCCAGGATATATTAGTGGCTTCGCATAAAGCTTCCACTACAAAGACATATACTAGCAAATGGAAACGGTTTGTATTCTGGGCGAATACACACCATGTGGATCCCTTTATAGCTCCTTTGAATAAGATATTAGAGTTCTTAACAGACTTATTTCATCAGGGTGCTTCTCCTGCTACTCTAAGAGTTCAATTGGCTGCCATTTGAATTTCCATGTGGAAGAATGTGGAGCTCTATTATGGCTCACAGACTTTGTAAAGCCTTTTAAAAGGAGTTTTCATATTAGACCACCGGTCAGATCTCCTACGTCACCTTGGAGTCTAAACTTGTTGCTATCTAAATTAATGTTGCCCCCTTTTGAACCTGCCTCTTCTTGCCCATTAAAATTTTTGTCCTGGAAAACTCTCTTTCTGGTAGCCATTACTTCTGCTAGGCAGTGTCTGAACTTCAGGCTCTCTCCATCAAGCACCCTTATTTGATCTTTCACTCTGACAGAGTTTCTCTTGAACCAATTCAGCCTTCCTCCTAAAGTGTGTTCCATTAACAATATTAATCAGTCCATTGAATTACCCACTTTCTTCAAAACCACTCCAACAGAATGGAGTATATGTTACACAAATTGGATGTTCACAGACAGCTAAGGTTTTATTTGGATAGAACAAAAGATCACAGGAAAACAGATCAACTCTTTGTGGCTTTTGCTGATAGCAGGAAAGGACTTGCAGTTACCAAAAGAACTCTTTCTAAATGGTTAACGGATTGTATAATCTATGTCTACGATTCTGCAAATCAACCCCTTTTACACAAACCCAAAGGACATTCCACAAGGTCGATATCTCGTCTTTGGCTCATGCAGCTCGCCTACCTCTGGATGCTATTTGTGCGGCTGCTACCTGGTCTAAGCCACATACATTTATTTCTCATTATAAAGTAGACAAGGTTTCTAGGGACAGGGCAACCTTTGGT
The DNA here is from genome assembly GCF_019279795.1 of Protopterus annectens. NCBI lineage: Eukaryota > Metazoa > Chordata > Ceratodontiformes > Protopteridae > Protopterus > Protopterus annectens. The sequence goes on along the minus strand of NC_056741.1, from coordinate 388,536,703 downwards.
TCCACTGTGCTCAAGAACGTACTCCGTGAGTTCCTCAGGATCAAGGAGCTAGGGCGCTACCCATGTGTAGAACAAGCGCGAGGTTGAACACTATCACATATAGAAGTTATGTCCTTACCATAGCGTTCCATGTGGAGTGTTCATCTCGCTTTGTTCTTACAGTCCCACCCTCCCACCCTTAGGAAGAACGTTCTTTGATGCCTGGCCAGAAGCATTTTTTGCTACTGTTATTATTCTGTGTACATAGTTGGTATACACATATATGTTTATATGTGTCTGTTTAGATATGTTTATGTGTGTAAGCATGAATGTGCTTTTATGTAGATTGGTTTGCTTGCAAACTAGATCTGAGGTAAAGGCAGAGGGGGATTGTGGGTATTAGATTGTCTCGAGCTTCTTCTCGATGCAGAGCTTGCAAGAGGCCGGCACAGAGCCGAGGATCGGCTCCGAACCCATGTGTAAGAACAAAGGCGAGATGAACACTCCACATGGAACGTTATGGTAAGGACATAACTTCTATTTATAAGTCTTCTACTCCGCGTGACAATATGGCAGGAAACGTAGCACCCAACTCAGGCTCTTGTAGCCAACTGAAGACAGAAGCAACCAGGAGCAGGACACCAATTGATCCAACAACAGTTCTTACAAAATTATCGGAAGGAATTCGTTTGGCGCAGGATCTCTTCGAGGACCTAAACAGCAGACCTTTAACACCTACAAATGAAAGGATCACCAGGGACCGCACTGAACCCCCGGACCACTCTGGACCCAGGGCCACAATTAACAACAGAACTGGGACAGAAATAAGGACCACACAGGCTCTTGACCTGATACTCACGCAGACGGAAATTAATCCCTTCTGTTGCCCGGTCTAGAATACAACAGCACAACTGGAGTACAGTCAAAACAGAGGGGTCTCACAGAGCGCCAGATCTCTGATTACCAGATTCGAGAGACTGATTAAAACCTACAAAAACCTGGAGCATGACAACTTCTATCTGGAAAGATGTTTAGAGCTGGATATAGTCCCACAGGGTCTCAGGTGTAACAAATTTCCTAACAGGACTACACCAAACTCTCAGCTTCACAAAGAACTGGTCAAAATATATAATGACTCTGGGCTAGCAGCTATCAAAGCACTCATCCAAGGTAATACTGAGAGTATGGCCACCTACAAGTCTCAAATAGATGATCTGCAAACACGCATCCTGTAGGATCCCATATTTATTGACTTCGCGGAAATGTGGGACAACGTACTGCACAAAATTACTAGGCATGTGGCGACACTGATTGAACGCAAGAAAGGCAAATTGCTTAGGGACATTAAACAATATGAGGAAGGAAAAGCATACCCGATCAGGCCCACACGGTCCTTACACACACGGAGAAGGCCAGACAGATATCCAACAAACAATCCGTTGTCCACAACCGAACTAAGGCCTACGACAGAATTACAAGAACCCACAAATGGACCCAACACACCAGAGGTGGATAGACTCCTCAGCACATCCAGCCCACTAGGAGGGAGTAGTTCCCAGATGATGGTACATACTCCTGCTAGGGGACAGCCAAGACCAGAAATGCCTCTCCAGAATCAGCCGACACAGAGAGATCCAGACACCAGTGAACGTGACCACCACGACAACAACGAGGACAACAACAATACAAACAGCAGGACACCGGACAGTGCGGTCAATCAAGGAAGGGTTTATCAGACCCCACAAATCAACGACCAGTCTTCCAACAACAGCACAAGTAGCAACAACAATGTTTTCTATCTTCAGCAGGACTCACAACCAGAACCAGGACTTATACCAGGTTCAGACCTGGGGGTAATGAACGAAACTGGAACCACAACACCAACAATATTGAGGGAAGGAGGGGGAACAACAATCACAGGGGAAAAAGGAGCGGGAACGGGATACAGTACTAGTATTACTGGGATGGACCACCCTGATCACCCTCCCCATTCGCTGATACCAGCACCTGATAGCACTGACTTCAGGTCTCCAGCAGGGGTAGGTGACATCTTTAACCTCACCACACGAGTTTTCTCGGAAAGCCATCATAAGGTACTGAAGAAAGGCTTTTCTTTCATCCCGGCGCAGAGAGCCAACACGGCGGATGTTATCCTGGACCTCAAGTGCTACCTGAGAAAGTTACAACTAAAATTAGATATGCAACAATATGAAGAGGAAGAAGATGAGGAAAGCTCGGAAGATAACAACAGACCCCTTACCATGAAGAGCCTGTACACTCCTGCACTCTCCAACACACTGAGCCTCTTTGCGAGTACCTGCGAAAGGGATATCAGGAAACTCCTTTCTGATGAGCCCTCAGCAAAGTGACACAACCTGAACAGGGAAGAAAGACAGGCTTGGAAGGAACTGAGTTAGGACAAATCCCTACGGATCATGAAGGCTGACAAGGGATCCGGGATAGTAGTGATGGAGCAGGAGAGATATATCCAAACACTTGAAGCATCCCTCATGAATAGCCAGTTCTACAAAAAGGTCAACATCAACCAGGTACAACAGAACTTTAAACAAATTGACAACCTACTGTTGGAACTGTACCTCAGGGATGAGATCTCTCAAGACGAAAAAGACTTCATGCAGGTCAGGACACCCAGCCTTGGAAATTTTTTGGAATCCCCAAGGTTCACAAGAACCCTGAAAATCCACCTTTCTGCCATGTGGTATCGAACCGAAGGACAAAAACAGAAAAGATTTCTGTCGTGGACCACATCCTTAACCCCGTTGTACAGAACAGCAAATACTACACCAAGGACTCCTGGGCTTTTCTAAATGACATCTTCAAACTAAGGCTGGATGGAGGGGAATATTTACTGGTCACCCTAGATGTAGAAGCACTCCACACAAACATTCCCCACGCCAAAGGACTGACCCTCACCAGACAGTACCTGAACAGGCACTCCAACCTAAGCGGGACTAAGATTAATACTGTATGCAGGTTAACAGAAGCAGTATTAAAAAATAACTTCTTTCAATTCAACGGGAAGATTTACCACCAACAGAAAGGGGTAGCCATGGGGTCCAAAATGGCCCCAGCATATGCAAACTTAGTCCTCAGTGCCTGGGAAATGGATAAGGTTGACTCACTGCCCGGGTTCAACAACACCATAATGTACAGGCGTTATATTAATGACGTCTTTTTTGTCTGGAAGGGGGACAGACTTTCTCTGAGCAATTTTCTGGAAACCCTTTTCCAGAGTATGGACTTCCTGACCCTCACGGTAGGACATATCGGAACCACCACTCAATTCCTGGATATCCACCTCACTATAGACCCGGAAAGTGGACAGTTTGACTCCAACATCTACCGCGAGCCCACTTTCCGAATAACTATCTAGAGTTCAGCAGCCAGCATCCCCATTTCATGAAAAGAATATTGTAAAAGGACAATTCATCCGGT